>NC_142944.1:6600984-6653484 GCF_046866305.1 Octopus bimaculoides
TAGTCTACAAAATGTAAACTCATGAAGCATTAGTAATTATGCTTCCACTTCATAACACTACTAACCATTCTCTCCACACCACCAGCAATCAGCACCACCAATATTAATCAAATTCGTTTAGAATTTTGAGAGAAGTAGTACATCTCTTAACTTGATCTAAAATAATATTTTTAATAATCAGCCCCCATTAACACATTCTCACCCCACCCACCCACCCACTATTTGTTTGGTCAGGAAGAAGAAACTGTAATTGCAACCACTACCACATACGCACACACACAACTCGTATGTTAAATGATGTTCTAAGAAGGGGAGTCTAATTTAAAAAAAAAAAGTAAAGGGCAAGCACACAAAATGGATTTAATTGAGGTTTAATTGAAAGATTATATTGGAAACTTCAAAAGAAAGGAATATGTGTGAGTGTGTGGTGGGGAAGGGGCAAGAATGAACATGGGTCATTTTATAGTTTATAAAAATCAGTGCTTATCTATATATGAGGTGGTATCAAAAAGCTCTGAGACAAGTTCTGTTAGCAGGCCAACAGATGGCAGCACATGGTTGCATGCACAGTGAGAGTTGGCAGTGACCTTCATGAAGCAGTGCACCAGGTGACATTGCTGTGTTTACTTCACAAATTGTGAAATTTGTGTTTTTGTGATGACATGTATGCTGTAGTCTGTGATTTTGTCATGAACAAGAAGAGCCGTGAAATTTTGCATTAAATTTGAGACATTGAGCATTTAAGACATTGAGCAATTGAGCATTTGAGACATTGAGCATTTGAGACATTGAGCAATTGATCATTTGAGACATTGAGCAATTGAGCATTTGAGACATTGAACATTTGAGACATTGAGCATTTGAGACATTGAGTCTGCTTCAGCAAGCTTATGGCAATGAGGCAATGAGTTGTATGCAGTGTTTTGAGTGACCCAGGCACTTCAAAAACAGAAGAACATCTCTGGAAGACCTGCCACAAGCATCACCTCCGAAAATGTGGTATTATACATTGAGAATTCATCCTCCAGGGCCAGACTACCAATTGAGAATTCTACTGCAATATTTTGAAGAATTTGAAGGAGGACATTCAGCAAAAACGACCAGTTCTGTGGAACACAAAGAATTGGATCCTTTATGATGACAATGCACTCCTCACTCACGAGTTTCTCATGAAAGAACAACATGGTATCGCATGGTATCGATTTAGTACCTGCAGACTTCCATGTCTTCTCCCAAGATGAAAATACAGCTCAAAGATTGCTGTTTTAACATCGTTGTCGAAGATCCTCGACTCACAGAAAACGACTTCCAAACTGGATTCCAAAAGTGGCAGGAATGCTGGGGCCAGTGTATTGCTGCACAAGATGACTATTTCAAAGGGCAGATGATGTTAAAACTTAGGTAAATAAGTTAATTTTTTTATTAAGCATAACTAATCCAGGAAACTTTTGATACCACCTCGTAATTTATGACATTTCTCCAGTTTATAAGTCAAGGTAATGTTTATGTGGTTAATGAGATATTATGAACATTTACCTACTCATTCATCATCATCGTTTTAATGTCCCTTTTCCATGCTTGCCATGGGTCAGGTGGAATTTGCTGAAGTAGAGTTTTCTACAGTCATATACCTTTCCAGTTGCCAACCATTACTTGTTTCCAAGCAAAGGTAATACTTCCTTGTGGCCAGACATGTTTTCACAGAACATTGGAAGCTAACAACCTAACTTGTATGGCATAAATGCTTATTTACAGCTATCACATAATGTCTTGACAAGGACACACACACACAAGTTCTCAGTCAGTTATAATGACAAGGGTTCCAGTCATTCTAGTCAAGAGAACATGTAAGTGGCTGAGCACACCACAGACAAGCGTACCTTTAACATAATTCTCAGGGAGGTTCAGCATAACACAGAATGTAACAAGGGTGGACCTTCAAATTACAGGTACAACTCATGTTTGTTAGCAGAGTGGATTGGAGCAATGTGAAGAAAAAAGTGTCTTGCTCAAGGACACAACAGACTGCCAGGAATCAAACTCTCAACCTTATGACCATGAACCAAATCCCTAACCACTAAGCCATGCACCTTCACACACACACACACACACACACACACACACACACACACACACAATGGGTTACTTTTAGCTTCTGTCCACCCAATCCACTGACAAAGCTTTGGTTGGTCTGGGGCTAAAGAAGACATTTGCCCAAAGTTCTGTACAGTGTAACTGAACTCAAGGCCACATTGTTGGGAGCAAGCTTCTCGCTACAAAACCATGCCAACACTTTAAAGAGTTAATCTTTTATGCATTCCACCAAGTAGAACATGACCATGCTGCAGCATCAGTCAGAGTTCTCCCATCATTACCGACTCCATTTTAGCTAAAGGAAAAAAAAATCTATTTTATTCTAAACTAAATGTTTGTTTCAATTTTAGAGCACATACAGTCTACTCTGTAAAGAGGTTGGTATTAGGAAGGGCATCCAGCTGTAAAATCTATGCCAAAATAGATATCAAAGCCTGGTGCAGTCTTGTGCCTAACCAGCTCCTGTCAAACTGTTCAACCCATGCCAGCATGGAAAGTAGATGTTAAATGATGATGATGATGATGATGATGATGATGTTGATGCTGATGATGATGATGCTGATAGTAAGATATAACAGATCTCCAAAGATTAAATCTAATATGTGAAGGGTGTAGAAGGATTTAAGATACAAGGATAACAGTGGTAAAGGAAAGGTCGGCAGATCTAGTGGAATGGGGGGTACAGTATCTTTCTTTGGGGCTTGCTGAATTAGAATTATCTATATTAGTCCCCATTATAATAAGTTCCCACCCACTCTTAATGATGTCTAAGCAGGTGCAGCAGAAAATATTTAGACTGAATTCTGTGTTTAAATTACCTCATGTATAACATATAATAATTCAAAACCAACTTTTATTGGGCATAAAATCCAGTGAGAATATCCAATGTAATCTGACGAATATTATTCCTAACTTTCTGCTTTGTAAATTAATCGGGTTGTCACTGCTTGCAGTTACTCAAAAAAGAACTAACTTATTAATGTTTGCTTCTATGCTAAAAGAAAATAATAATAAATAATAAACTTCAGACTTTACAAATTACTGTTCCATTTCAACTTATCTTAGCACTTTTAAAATTTTGGAAACGGCAAATATCATCCAGTCATCAAACTCCTGTTTATTAAACAACAGTACGGTTTTCATCTTGACAGATTACCTTGTCCACGTCACTGTTGTTAAATTATTCAAATTAATCCAATGAGGCAATGTGAAAGAGATTAATGAGAAAAATAGAAAAATGAATTAACTAAGGTAATGTTAATGCTGTCATCTAAATAGATTTCCATTATATACAATGCTAGAAATAACACAACTTTGGCCAATCAGAATCCAAGCCAGGAATCAGGCTTTTCACATGCACCAGCAACCATGCTATTAATCTGATAAATCTTGAAGACAAGCACCCAGTAATTCTTACTGCTCCCTACACTGCACATATGAATGCATGTGCAAATGCAATACACACACACACACTTATATACATACACACACACAGACAAATATAGTGGGTGGAGGTGTGTGCAAAACCATCTGTCTGCTTACCTATGAGTCATCCACGTGGCCAACAGCAGTTTACTATCAACTACTGACAAATTCAATCAACAGTAGAAATTTGACAGTTATGGGCTCCCCTACTTCCTAGTCATTCAACAACATAGATATATATGAATCACAAGGAATACACACTCCCCTCTTTCACAATAACCTCCCACTCCCCAACCCAAAACACACACACACACACATTGGTGCATTGAATATTTCAATGTGATCATTGAAGGAGTTGTGCTAATTAAATACAATTTTCACTTAAAATTACTAATGATAGGTACACAGGTACTGCAGATAAAAAGAAAAGGCACACAGTTGCCTTAATCTGTTTCCAAATTTAAAGGAAACAAAGGGCCTGCTGCTATTCAAATCTGGGTTTCTGTAATGTTAAGCAGATGAAAGATACCTTAGATACAAGGATACTGGTCTATGACAGGTAAGTTCTTTTATGAGAGGAAATGATGTCAGCCAATGAATTCCAATGCTAACACTGTTTATAATGGTAAACTAGACAACAAAAGGTACCTATCTTAAATTATGTAGACTCAGTCACTGAGAATCGTATGTCTTGGACATGCATAAAATACAATGCCAATGACAGACAGTTCTTCAGATCAGTCTTCTACACATAAGGGAAACAAACAAACTTATTTTGATTCCTTACTTTTATTTTTTACTCCCTTTATGCTTGAGGAAGAAGCAAGAACATTTCAACATGTTCCTTCATTAAAAGTCTTAGTCTCCATGTGCCCATGGAGAAGGCAATAGGATACTGCTCTAGTTAAACTTGTCTGGGTTATGATATATATATATATATATATATATATATATATATATACACACATATATGTGTGTGTGTGTGTGTGTGTGTGTGTGTGAAACAGTAAACAATGATAGAAGAGAAGACAAACTGGCAGAGTTGCTAAGGTCAGCAAATTGAATGCCTTAGGATATTCATGTTAGTTCTGTGCTTTGAGTTCAAACCCCACTGAGGTTAACTTTGTCTTTTATTTTTCTTGGGAGGGGGGTGGGGGCGTCAGTAAAGTACCAGTCCAGTAGTGGAGTTGATTCTTCTCTCTCCCACACACTTTTGAAAGAAATCAGCTGTGGTCAAACTTGGAAGGAGATGGGGCCTATCAGGTTTAAGCTGCTCAAGACACCATATATCATGATGGTGTTCCTTTGATTCCCTCAGGAGTTGTGAGCTCAAGAAAGGAAATGTAGTCATAAGTAGTAATTTAATAGCAATTTAACTAAAATTCACAACTTCCCACATAACATTGATAGCAGAGGAGACACACACAAATATATTCATTTATGTATCTCACACACACACACACACACACACACACACACACACACACACACACACACACACACACACACACACACACACACACCTGTGCATTCAATTGCTTACATTTCATATGTACACACAGACATACACACTGTGTGTGCATACTGATATATGTGTGCAATCAGAAATACAGATTGCAAGAAAGTTTCAGACTGGCTAAGTGACCCTAGACATAAAGCACGTGAAACCCATAGAAAATTGTATTCAAAGACATTATGCTAAATTCTACATCAAATATTTTACCTGAATGAAGATTGTAACATTACAAAACATCAGCAGATGATCTTTGTAAGACCAAGAAAGAGCCATAATTCCATAATGTTAGTGGAGCCAGGAGAAGAGAAATTTAACATTTCAGGCAGAGCACCATTTCCACATTTAGCACTTCATCTTATTTTGGCCCTGTTGACCACTACTAACTAGTCTCCTGAGATTCCAATACTTTATATATTAGCTCAGGACACAATATCACCACAAACTAATTTCAGCTCAATCTAATCAAACTATGATTCATTTTCTCACCTTTTCAATTAATAATAGTTATTTTCTTTGACTGTTTTTCTAACTACTTCTCAAAAAAACAAAAAAAAAAAAGTACCAGATCAAATATCCATCATACTTGGGATTGGAAGTGTCCCAGATTTCTGGATTTTCCAGTTTTTCTGATGACAGATTAAATAGATACTTAAAATACAAGATAAACTATGAAAATTGTAATTAATACAATTCTAAAGCAGGAACTATTTGATATTTATTAATCCACTTCAATATATCTTACTGCACCATGTATACTGTATAATGTTTTTAGGATGAAAATTAAACAAAAGAACAGGATTTTATTTAACAAATACATGTACAAAATAATACACTTCTAAAGCAGAGTATGTTTAATCTCTATCAATCCAGTTTAAAAAGTAAAGAACAAAACTATTTCTAACTTACCAAATGCTAATTAAACAACTTCAAAAATTGTCTGTACACAATACAGGGTACAGTACATAGTATACCATTTCATAGCATTCCTGGGTTTCTACAGACTCTAGATATCTGGAAGCAAGAGGTCTGATATTGTACTAGGAAGCTATCATTGCCCATGTCTCATTTTTACTACTTATTCATTATTAAATATCAATATACAAGGATGGCAGCAAGCTGGCAGTGGCATTTTGTCCATCTTTATCTTTACATACTGAGTTCAAATTCTGACAAGGTTGACTTTGCCCTTCATTCTTTCGGGGATGATAAGACAAATGTCAGTTGAATAATGGGGCTGATGTGATTGACTTCCTCCTCCCCTCATAAGCTGCTGGCCCGGGGCCAAAATTTGAAACAGCTTTTAAATATCAATATGACACTAAATGAACAAATCAAAGTAAAAACAATACCAATGAAAGATCGTGTAGGCTTATGAAACACTAAGATACTAATTCACTATGTTTATTAGGTAGTATTTTGATGTGAAAAGGATATCAAATTCACCCACCGCACTTGATTAGCACTTTATTTAACCTTTTAACATTCAGTTTACTCTATCAAATGCAATATACATTCATTCACATTTATTTGAATTATACAACGTGGAAGACAATTGGAGATTTCTGCGGGACAACCTGTTGAAAGCCACCGACCAGATTTGTGGGTGGTGTAAGGTCCCCTCCCGACCCAGAGTAATGTGGTGGTGGAACAAGGAGGTAGACAGGGCTATTAGACAAAAGAAACAGGCTTGGAAGGACTGGAAGAACGGTGGTAGCAGGGAATTGTACCAATGTGCCAGAAGGGAGGCTAGGCGACAGGTTTATTTAGCCAGAGGGGAAGTAGATAAGGAAAGATTTGCCAATGTTCTGCGCCGTGAGGACCAAAGACTCGAGGTATTTCGTGTTGCAAGACAGTGTAGGAGAGAGAATAGTGATGTTGTAGGAGAGAAATGTGTTCGCATGGATGATGGTACGTTTGCATTAAATGAGGATGCAAAGAAAGAGGTCTGGAGATGCCACTACGATAGATTGCTTAATAAAGAGAATGAATGGGAGAAAGAGAGCCTGCCGTATGTCGACCCAATAGAGGGACCAGCTATCCGAGTTGATAGTACCAGGGTAGATAAAGCAATTAAGAGTATGAAGACCGGGAAAGCCCCCGGCCCATCAGGAATCACTGCAGAGATGCTCAAAATATCTGGCAGTGTTGGCTATAGCCTAATCACCCGTATTACGAACCAGGTGATACACGAAGGAGTCATACCCAATGACTGGTGTAGCAGCATCATAGTCAACTGCTACAAAGGTAAAGGGGACGCTTTAGATACAAATAATTACAGAGGTATCAAGCTTTTAGATCAGGTAATGAAAGTCACGGAGAGGGTCATAGCCCAACTAATTAGGGAGCGAATCAATTTAGATGAGATGCAGTTTGGGTTCGTGCCAGGTAAAAGCACTACTGATGCCTTATTTCTAGTGAGACAGTTGCAGGAGAAATACCTAGCTAAGGATAAACCTCTGTACTTGGCTTTTGTTGACATGGAGAAAGCCTTTGACAGGGTCCCCCGATCCCTTATCTGGTGGTCAATGAGGAAACTTTGGATAGAAGAATGGTTAGTGAGAGCTGTGCGAGCCATGTACAGAGATGCTGCCAGTAAGGTGAGGGTTGGAAATGAGTACAGCAATGAATTCCGGGTAGAGGTAGGGGTCCACCAAGGTTCCGTCCTCAGCCCCCTCTTATTTACCATAATCCTCCAGGCAATCACAGAGGAGTTCAAGACAGGTTGCCCCTGGGAGCTCCTCTATGCTGATGACCTTGCCCTAATTGCGGAGTCACTATCAGAACTAGAGGAGAAGTTTCAGGTGTGGAAGCAAGGTCTAGAATTGAAGGGCCTTAGAGTCAACCTAGCTAAAACCAAAATCCTAATAAGTAGGAAGGTAGATAAAACACAAACCCCTTCAGGTAGATGGCCCTGCTCAGTATGTAGAAAAGGAGTAGGTAGTAACTCTATAAGATGTACCCGGTGCAAGCTATGGACACATAAGAGGTGCAGCAACATCAAAGGCAGGTTAACTAGCAAGTTAGTTTTTGTTTGTGGCAGATGTTCAGGTGCAATAAAGACTGCAAACAAACAGGAAACAACTTCTATCTCATTCCAGGGTGAAAAACTAGAGGTAGTCGATAGCTTCCGCTATCTGGGCGACCAAGTTAGTAGTGGGGGTGGGTGCGCTGAAAGTGTAGCTGCTAGAATAAGAATAGCCTGGGCAAAGTTTAGAGAGCTCTTACCCCTGCTGGCGACAAAGGGACTCTCACTCAGAGTAAAAGGCAGACTGTATGACGCATGCGTACAAACAACCATGCTACATGGCAGTGAAACATGGGCTGTAACTGCTGAGGACATACGTAAGCTCGCAAGGAATGAAGCCAGTATGCTCCGTTGGATGTGTAATGTCAATGTGAATACCCGTCAGAGTGTAAGTATCTTGAGAGAAAAGCTGAACATTAGAAGCATCAGTTGTGGCGTGCAAGAGAGACGATTGCGCTGGTATGGACATGTAGTGAGAATGGAGGAGGATAGCTGCGTGAAAAAGTGCCACACCCTAACAGTTGAGGGAACCCATGGAAGAGGTAGGCCCAGGAAGACCTGGGCTGAGGTGGTGAGGCAAGACCTTCGTACATTGGGCCTCACCGAGGCGATGACTACGGACCGAGACCTTTGGAAATGTGCTGTGCGTGAGAAGACCCGGCAAGCCAAGTAAGATCGTTGCCAGTGCCCCTGGACTGGTTCTTGTGCAGGTGGCACATGAGATGCACCATTTTGAGCGTGGCCGTTGCCAGTACCGCCTGACTGGCTCCTGTAGGATTTTCGAGCGAGATCGTTGCCAGTGCCCCTGGACTGGCTTGTGCGGGTGGCACATAAAAGACACCATTTCGAGCGTGGCCGTTTTCGTGCGGGTGACACGTAAAAGCACCCACTACACTCTCTGAGTGGTTGGCGTTAGGAAGGGCATCCAGCTGTAGAAACTCTGCCAAATTAGACTGGAGCCTGGTGTTGCCATCCGGTTTCACCAGTCCTCAGTCAAATCATCCAACCCATGCTAGCATGGAAAGCGGACGTTAAACGATGATGATGATAATCATGCCTTATCTTTTAGTTTTTGAGATTTCAATGATGTGATTGCTTATGTTTTGAATGACATTGTTAGGTATAGGCGAGAGACCAGATTTGGCCAGTTTGAACATAAAACAGGTAGGGCCGAATATGGCAGGTTTAAGTGCTAAAGGGTTAATCAAACTCTGAAAGAGGAAAAGCTAAGTTTACTTAGAGTTTGAAAAATCAGAATGGAACTTGGACAATTTAATTAATCCTAATTAAATAACCTACAACTATAGCAAACTAGAAAAGAACTTGGAGAGCGCAGACCTCTGCCAAGCAGCTCATTTTAAGATAGATATGTGAGTAAAATCGCTAATAGAGAAGCGAAAATAAACTTTAGAAACAGCAATGCCACCATAGGTTATGTGGAAATGATGAACGTGTTTTCATAGGAGATAATCAAAGAATGTAACATTGTAATACTTCATGTAAAGTAAATATAACAAATGAAAAATCCTTCAAGAATACATAAAAATTCATGGACCACTACCAAAATTTCATCATCTGTTCCTTGTGTCATTACCAACTTTTCCTGCAAGTTTTATCAAATATCGATCACATCTTTTTGAGTTATTTTGCACACAAACGGACAGATGGACAAACCAACGCCGATGAAAACATAACCTCCTTCCTTGGTGGAGGTAATGACAAACAGCAACATAAAAGCGCGAGAAACAAATGTAACCTAAATTTCCAATTAAAACTTCTATTAATCCTTTTGTTACCAACCCGGCTGAAACCACCTCTGGCTCTGTAGTACAAATGTCTTGTTTTTATAAGTTCTGAATTAAAATCTTCCACCAAACCTTAGTCACAATTTATGTTCCTAACACTAGCTGAATGATAACTAAGTTATTTTACTAAGTTCTTTGTTATATTTAAAATTAATAGAAAGAAACACAGAGCATCTCAACAGAAATATGGTAACAAAAGGGTTAAAATATGTAATAGAGAAACAATTCTTAACCCTTTCATTACCAACCTGGTTGAAACTGCCCCTGGCTCTGTAGTGCAAATGTCTTGTTTTCAAAAGTTCTGAATTAAAATCTTCCATCAAACCCTAATCACAATTTATGTTCCTAACACTAGGTTAATGGTAACTAAGTTATTCTACTAAATTCTTTGATATATTTAAAGTAATTGAAAGAAACACAGAGCATCTCAACAGAAATATGCTAACAAAAGGGTTAAGAGGCATTCATAAACAAATAATAAAAAATCGCGTTTGAAAAGAATTTTGAAAATTTTGATTTCTCTTTCATTTTCTTTCTTTGTTTTACTGAATTCCTTATGTATTGTACCTTTTACTCGATTCAGTGGGGTCATGCTGAGGCATCACCTCAAAGAGTTTAGTTGAACAAATTGACCCCCAAAACTTTGTTTTTAAGCCTGGTCTTATTTTTGTCAAGCAGTGGTGGTGAATGGTGGGGAGGCATACACAAAAACACATGCACACATACATACACACTCACAATGGGCTTCTCAGTTTCTCTCTACCAAATCCACTCACAAGGCTTCTACTATAGCCTTCAGCCTACACGAGCTATGGTAGAAGACACTTGCCCAAGGTGTCAGGCAGTGGAATGGAAACTGAAGCCACTTGGTTGAGAAACAAACTTCTAGCTACATGGCCATGCCAGCACCAAAACACATACATTTTCAGCTCCAAAATAATAATAATAATAATAATAATAATAATAATAATAATAATAATAATAATAACAATAATTATTATTATTACTATTATAGAGGAAGGATATTGAAATGTTATGACAAATATTTAAAACACTTATCTAACAAATTTCAAGTGTAGAGAGCATGGTAACTTATCACAGAAAATAACATTTTCACCAACTGAAAATATGATATAGATAAGTAGATATTATATATATATATACATAAAACTATTATATATATATATATATATATATATATATATATATATAAAACTATTATCATAATTATCTTATTTTATCTCATGAGATGAGATGGCAACACAACACTTTGATGAAAGAAAATGTAGGGTCCTACATATCCGTAAAACCAACATCATCATTATCACCACAATTGTAATTGTGGTGTGTGCCTTAAAATACCAAATGCAAACAGGAGAAAATGTATTCAGGTTGTATTTATCCAAAGTCGATTCACAACGGTTGCTACTCTGAGTTTCTTCTGTGCATACATTCCAATGGGCATTCATACACACAAGAAACAAAATTGCAATAGTGTGAATCATTAGGTTTGAATATACATGGCCATGTTACAGCATCACCTTTGTAGGATTAGTTAAATAAACTGGTCCCCATAGGTTACTGTTTTTTTTAAAGTTTTATACTTATTCTGTTGCTTACTTTTGCTGAACCACTAAGTTAAGGGAAGGTAAACAAATCGGTTGTCAAACGGTTGTGGTAGTGGTGGTTAAATAAACACACACGAGTGCATGCGCACACATGTACGCACGCACATACATACAAAGCGAACTCTAGTACAAGGAGACATCAAAGGAACATACAGAAAATTTTTTAAAAAAACACAAAAAGGATGTGGACAATGCTCACTCCTTATCAGTTGTCAACATGGTATCATCACAATTTTGACGCCTTTTTGATAACATTCAATTTAGTGGCGTAATGACAGGCTTCTCACAGTTTCTGTCAGCCTAAGACTTCGGTTGGCCTGGGGGTTATAATAGGTGACACATGTCCATGATGCCATGCAGTAAAACTGAACCTGAAGCCATGTGGCTGTGAAGCAAACTTCTTAGCCACACAGCTATATATATCATTCTTGTACCTTTTGCTGGTTTCAGTCATTGGAGAGCAGCCATGCTGGGGCAATGCCTTGAAGAGTTTTTAGTCAAATGAATTGACCCTAGGACTTTTTTTTTTTTAAGCCTGGAACTTATTCTGTTGGTTTCTTTGGCTGAACTTCTAAGTTACGAAGAATGCAAACATACCAAGATTGGTTGTTAAGCGGTAGTGAGGGAGAAACACAGACATAATCACACACACACACACACACACACACACACACAAACACACACACCACACACATGTAACAAACTTCTTTCAGTTTTCATCTACTAAATCCACCGACAAAGCTTTGGTCACCCCAAGGATATAGGGGAAAACACTTGGTCCAAGGCACCATGCAGTGGAACTGAATCAAGAACTATGTGGTCAGGAATCTTAACACACACTCACACACATACACAGAATGTAAAACAAACATGAAACAGTACATCAAGTAACACTTTTTGTCTCCTTTACCACTTTCCAAACTCAGACTATATCAATATATGCATACATGAACACACATACACAGGTTCACACACAAATGAGAAATAAAACTAAACAAAGATTCTCTGTGGCAACGTGTGTGTAGGGAGGAGGGCAATTTACAAAAAGGAGCTTCCTCAATATTCTTTACTCATCAATAGAAACTATAGAACTATAGCTATATTACTTAAGCACAGGGCCCATTTGTTTTTCCTGCCTGCTTTGTAAGTGGTTGGATATAATTGGTTAGTACAGACTTCTCCTGCACTTGACTGGTACTTAGCTCTTCAACAGCCAAAATGATGAAATATTAAAATTAACCCAGGTGGGATTGAAACTTAGAACAACAAGAAACAAATATATTTAGTTTTATCTTACTGCTTTGTCTTTCTGTTCCAGTCATTTGACCGTGGCCATGCTGGTGCACTGCCTTGAAGGGATTTAGTTAAATGAACCAACCCCACTACTGCCCTTTTAAAGCTTGGTATGTGTTCTATCGATTGCTTATGCTAAACTGCTAAGTTACAGGGACATAAACATACCAACACCAGTTGTCAAGTGGTGGGAAAACAAACACAGATACACAGATACACAGATATACACATACTTGCACACACACACACTGGGCTTCATTTAGTTTCCATCTACCAAATCCACTCACAAGGCTTTGGTCAGCCCAAGGCTATAGAAGATACTTGCCCAAGGTGTCATGCAGCAGGCCGGAAGATTGAGAAGCAAACTTCTTACCACACAGCCACACCCAATACTCTGTGACCTACTACATGGTTGTTCCATTTGCTAGAAATAACCAGATTATCCTAAAAAAAAAAACACACTTTACCCTCTTACAAAAAAGAAAGAACGCCACACATTGGATAATGTAATCACTGGAGCACTAGCGATTATCAATAAGTCTGCTTGACTGGTCAGTACTAACCTCAGACTAAACACCATAAAGCTGTTTTGTCAGACTGCCTTCTCCAAATGTCACATTTGAAAATATAGCTTTTCACTTTTTCTCCTCCTCCCCATTCTTTTGCGCAGCAGATATGATTGCTCCACAGGATTGGCATCAAACAGTAGATTATTATTAATAGAATATGAATTGCCCTGTTTTATGATAGCCATCAAAAGTTTTTTTTTTTTTTTTAAGTGCATGATTTGGATTCCCCCACCACACACACACACACACACACACACACCAAAAAAAAAAAAAATCAACACAACAACAAAGAAAATAATCGAGAGTAACGTAATCAAAGCATGGCTGTATGGTAAGAAGTTTGCTTCCCAATCGGTTCAGAGTTCAGTCCCACTACTTAGCACCTTGAGCATGTGTCTTCTACTATAACCCTGGGTTAAACAATGCCTTGTAAGTGAATTTGAAAGATGGAAACTGAAAGAACCTATTGTGTGTGTGTGTGTGTGTGTGTGTGTGTGTGTGTGTGTGGGTGTGTGTGTGTGTGTGTGTGTGTGTGTGTGTGTGTAATTTATATACATGTGTGTGTGTTTCTTTCTTTGTCTTTCCACCACAACTTGACAACCAGTGTTGGTACGTTTGCATTCCTGTAACTTAGCAGTTCGACAAAAGAGATTAAAAAATAAGTACTGGGGTTGATTCATTCAAATAAAAACCCTTCAAGGTGGTGCTCCAGCAAGGCCACAGTCCAATGACTGAGACAAGTAAAAGATAACATTGAAGACAAAAATCTTTAATCATTTACTTGCATCTATCATTGGACTGTGGTCATACTGGGGCACCACACTGAAGATACTGGTATTCACTTTTTTTTAATATATGTATTCTATCAATCTTCTTTTGTCAAACTGTTAAGTTAAGGGAACACAACCAAACCAACACGACTCATCGAACTGGGGAGAGAACAAACACAGATTCAAAGACACACAACAGGTTCCCACTGGTTGACCCAAGGCTATGGTAGAATACACTTGCCCAAGATGCCAAGCAGTGGGACTGAACTTGAAACCAAATGGTTGCAAAACGACCGTCTTAACCACATAGCCATGCCAACACCTAACATAATGTTTGTCAAAAGAGAGAAAAAGAAATTCTTTTGAATTTTTTTTTTTTAATAATTTTTTTTTTCTAAATATATGAACTCTATAAATTGTAAGTACATAAAGCTTATTCTGATCCTACTGAAGTTTTCATCAGGGAGCATAAATAATTTAACTGATTGTGTAGATAAGACGAGGAGGAGGAGGAAGTGGAAAAGAAGGAAGGTTATTATGATGGTAGTGATGATGAATGTTGAGAAAAACATGATGACGATGATGATGATGGATGACTACCAAGAGATTATAATGAAGAACGTGGTGGCAGTGGTAATGGTTGATGGAATGATAACTGATAATGGCAATGGAAATTATGGCAGGTGCAATGATGGGGAGGAGGCTAGTGATGACAGTGATGCCATTTGGATTGTTAATGTAAGAACAATGATGACAATGATATTGACAATAACATTGACAGCATCAGTGGTAATGATGGCAACATTGGTAATGACGATAACATTGGTAATGATGGCAATAACATCAGTAATAACAACATCAGTAATAACAGCAAAGTCAATGACAATAACAGGAGACAATGACAATAGTAATAACAGAGGAAAGGACAATGATAATGATATTCATAGTGGCAATGACATTCTGGTAATGACTCTATATGTCATTGACAAGAGAAATGCAAAGCTAACAAAAAATAACCATTGCAGTAAAGACAATCAACAATGCTAGCAATGAATGGAGGTGGGTCGTGAAGCCAAATGTGGGGGAAAAAACAGTAATGGCAATTGTTAATGACTAAGATAATATCAGAACAGAAGGTGATGAAGATAGAAACTATAATGACTAACAACCAACAGAATAAACAGATCAACAATTTTAACCAGAATTTAACCTTTTCTTTACCATATTTCTGTTGAGATGCTCTGTGTTTGTTTCAATTAATTTTAAATATAACAAAGAATTTAGTAAAATAACTTAGTTATCGTTAAGCTAGTGTTAGGAACATAAATTGTGACTAAGGTTTGGTGGAAGATTTTAATTCAAAACTTATAAAAACAAAACATTTGTACTACAGAGCCAGTTTCAGCCAGGTTGGTAATGAAAGGGTTAAACAACCATATCTGATCCAAATATTCTACCTGTTTTTATATTCAAATCAGTCAGATCCTACCTCTCATACCTATCGTACAATGTCATTCTAAAAATAAACAATCATATCAGGAGACAATGCATGAATTATTTTTTTTTTAAATGTGAATTATTTCTACCAAATTTGGTGGCAAGGGAGGAGTTAGTCAATTACCTCAACCCCCAATGATCAAATGATACTTATTTCACAGATACCCCAAAGGTGAAAGGTCAAGTGACCTCGGCAGAATTTGAACTCAGAATGTGAAGATGAATGAAATGCCAATTAGCATTTTATCAGGAGCGCTAACGATTCTGCAAATTTGCCAATTTTGCTTCTGTGAATAAATAAGCTTTAGATTTGATAGGGTAATCTGAATATTAAACGGTTATGCTGATGGCATCAACAATGACGTTAGCAACTACAATGATGGTGATGACAACAATAATATTGCTGCTTTTTAGCCCCAGGTCATCTTTGATTTATTCCCTTCCACACTTGACCATCGGTTTTGGTTTGTTAATTCCCTTTTAACTTAATAGTTTGATAGAGAGACTGATAGAAGTCCCAGACTTTAAAGAAAACAAAAGGATTGAGGATGGTTTGTTTGACTAAACCCTTGAAGGTGGTGCCCCAGCATGACTGCAGTCTTTGCTCCCTTATTGTCATCGTCATTGCCACCACACACAACATTATTGTGTGATTGCTTGACCTGTTAGAAGCAGCTACAACATTTTCTGCAAAACCATAGAATTACAGTCTTAGGAAAGTAAAATACTCATTAGAAAATGTCCTTTGTACCTCCCATAAACACTAGATGGTCTGGGTGGAATGATACAAAGATACCTACATATAAACACAACCCATGCTAGCTAGTCCAACCCATGCTAGCATGGAAAGCGGATGTTAAACGATGATAATGATGATGATGATGATGATGATGATGACAAAAGCCTTCTCTCAGGTTTTGTCTGCCAAATCTGCTCACAAGGCTTTGGTTGGCATGGGGGCTACAGTAGAAGACACTTGCCCAAGGTGCCACGCAGTGGGACTGTCTACTGAATCCACTCACAAGGCTTTGGCTGGCATGGGGCTATAATAGGAGACACTTGCCCAAGGTGCCACGCAGTAGGACTGAACCCAAGACCACATGGTTGGGAAGCAAGCCTCTTGACCACATAGAGCCCAGTGGAAGACCAAGATAGTAATTAATGTTTATAATAATAATGACAGTGTTGTTTAGCCCCTACCACCACCAATAAACCCACCTCATGTCAGCTTTGATTGAGCATCTCACTGATCAAAGACATTCCAACCATGACAGTTCCATTTTTTTTCAAAACAGACGTACATCTACAGTTACATTACCCAATGTGTCCTTCACTTTTTTATGATGGTCGATTATAAATCTGGGGAGAGAGAGAGAGAGAGAGAGAGAAAGAGAGAGAGAGAGAGAATGGAGGGGGAGAATTAAACTATAATGGTTGTTTAAGTTGGTCGTGGTGGGAGGATGGAACAATCGTGTCAGTGATGTGAGAATGGGTGGTGGTGGTGGTGGTGGTGGTGGTGGTGGTGGTGGTGGTAATAGAGTAGCATTGTTGCTGGTGGTGGCGGTGAGGGTTGTGGTAGAGGTGGCGTTGTTGGTAGTGGTGGTGGTAGTTGTGGTGGTGGCAGCAGCAATGATTGTGGCAGCGATGGTGATTGTGGTAGCAGCAGTGGTGGTGAAGACAGCATAATGTTTTACCAATAAATCCGTTTCCTCTCATTCCTATTCTCATTCTTTTACCTAATTATATGAATGAATGAGTTGTCATAAATTTAGAAATATCCACTGCCTTCCACAAGAACCTATCTTGAAAAATCATTATTACAAGCGCCAAGTTACAAGTCTACAAGACAACAAGACAACAACACTGAATGGAATAACTTCTAGACTATTCCACCCACACTGCCACAGCTCTTAATATTTGTAAAATAAGTCAAATGTAAGTTTCAATTGGTTACAAGCTAGTGAAGGATAAATGGCATAATAATGATGTTCCAAGGAAATAGAGAGAAAGAGAGAGAGTGAGTATGTGTGTGTGTCAGAGAGAGAGAGAGAGAGAGAGAGAGAGAGAGAGAGAGAAAGAGAGAGAGAGAAAGAGAGGGGCTATGTGAGGACATGCTGCCATGGTATCCAGTGTAATGTATTGATTTGGAAATGCAATGATGATGATGATATCATCATCATCATCATTGTTATAAGTAAATAAATAACACTGACCACTGACTAAGTGATGATACTGATCTTGGCAGTGCAACTATGCCAACCAACATCCTGCTAGTTATGAATGCAAAGATTATAAATATCCCATTACGCAGAACAAGACTACGGAGAAACTATCTGCTTCCATAATTCATTTCATCCCGAAAGTCTACCGAAACAAAAGCCAGCACACTGAAAACTGGTTTGTGTATGGGACCAAAAACAAAACAAAAAAAAAACAAAAGTTAATCTGATGCATTAACTTAATTCTAATCAAAACTAATTAATATGCTTCAGCCTTCGTAGTTAATGCTTTTGGGTTTAGCAGTGTGTGTGTGTATGTGTGTGTGTGGTGTCGTCATTTAATATATGTTTTCCATGCTGGCATGGGTTGGTCAGTTTGACCCAAGCTGGTAAGACCAGGGACCACACTAAGCTTCCCTGTCTTTCTATACCCTTCCTAACACCACCCACTTTATAGAGTGTACTGGGTGTTTTTGTACATGGCACCAGCATCAGTACTTCTTTTACATGGCACCATATATATATATATATATATATATATATATATATATATATATTGGCGTTAGGAAGGGCATCCAGCTGTAGAAACTCTGCCAAATCAGATTGGAGCCTGGTGTTGCCTCCTGGTCCACCAGTCCTCAGTCAAATCGTCCAACCCATGCTAGCATGGAAAGCGGACGTTAAACGACAACGATGATGATGATATATATATTATTTCATGTCTGGGGACAGTCATATTCCCTTAATGCCTTATTATCTAACACACTCACTGGTTCAATTTCCACTCATTTATTATTTATATCTTTTTCTTCCAAAATTTCCACTGCTTTTGCAACCTTGTCAAAGGATGTTGACTCTCTATATATTATTGTTTACACAGAAGCATACGTATATTTCATCTGAGGAATTTTGTAATATATAACCAAACTAAAGAGCTGAACATGCAGTTTGATGATGTATAATGCATAATAAACTGTCACAGAGATTTAAAGAAAAAAAAACATACAGAGAAAGAGAGAGAGAATATGCATAAACAAGCAAGGAGGGGGAACAGGCCAATGAAATGGTTCTTGCACCACTAAATATAGTTCTAAGCTGAGACAATATCTCTTAATTGCAACTTGTTGATTTATTTGAAAAGAAATAAACAGCAGCTATTTAATATGATATCATTAATAACAACTGTCTGATTTCAGATAATTAAAAGGCTCACCCAGGAACCTCTTTGGTCAATTATTATAGCCATTTGTAAGCAAGTTTTACACAGGTCAATTCAACAGTGACAGTGATTGTTTATTAAGACCAGTAATAAACCAATATCAATTTTATATTCAAATTTTGAAAATTTATTCAATAATATATAAAGATTTATAATAATATATAAAGATTTTTTAATATATATTTAAGAAAACAAAGGTGGCAAGCAGGCAGCAGTGTTAACATGTCAGGAAAAATGCAAGGCAGTATTTTGTCCAACTTTATGTTCTTCTGAGTTCAAGTTCTGCCAAGGTCAATAAAATAAGTACCAGTTGAGTACTGGAGTTCAATGTAATCAACTTACCACCTCCCCGCCAAATTTCTGGCCTTGTGCCAAAAATTAAAACTAATATATATATTTAAGATACGCATTCATTCATCCAAAGTAACAAGAGAGAGAAAGAGAGAATCAGCGGTCTGTTGGTCCACAAGGTATAATAGTCTAGTCTTTCTCAAAATCACATCCCATTGATTTTTAAAAGTGTACACTGAATAATGTGTTCCTGGTTACAACTGCTGGAGAATAAAGTTAGGATGGTCATTTTTGGACTGTCTTTGATTATAAGGTCTACTTGATTAGGACAGATCTTGGGTTAAACAATAACATCAATTCATTATCCATTGTATAATGACTGTTACTATAAGCAAAGCTGGCAAAACTCATGAATGGAATTTTACAAGAATTCTGTCTTGAGTGATCAACACTTATATAACTCTTTAATTCAAATATACAACTAACAAAATTGGTTCTTGTTTACTTAGATATAAATATTACTTTCATGTTATAAAGCAATACATTTCAGCTAATGATGAAAACTATTTCCTTTAAGTTATTCCAAAGCAATGGAATATAACATTAAAAATGGAAACATATATTGATTTGCATGTATTCTAAATTAAAGGGTTTGATCAGTACATCTTGAAGCAAGGGGAGGGGGGGGGGGGTTATGGATAAGGGGATATTAGAGGGACAGATTATAAAACTATGGAGTTTAGGTTGAAACTGGATGAACGAAAAATCATGAGGTTCCAAGAAAAGAACAGTTATCTTTAGTCAATTAAAGATCTGCACATATTTCTAAATACTCCAACAATGAATGTTAAGTACTTTTTCCCCATGTTCAGGCCATAACCATCACTCTTGTCCACCTTCCACAAATTCACTGGAGGCTAGCATCACCCCTCCCTGCCGTCTTTCCTTTCACTTCCTCTCCAAGCAGAACTTGAAAATGTCAAAAAGAACTTGATGGAAGAGGAAAGCTTTCCTCAGTTTTTTCAGTCCTGCCTACCAAACAATTTCATTTGTCATAGCCACCAGGTATAAGAAAGCTTCCTGTCCCTTCCAAAGGAAGGTGACTAAGTTAAGTTTCATAATGGATATGGCTGATGGCCAGATCCATCCCAAATACAATAACAATGATTCAACAACACCCCACACAACTCAGCAACATTCACACACTCAACAAATTAGTCCAGAACACACTCATTCAGTTTCATTGCACTGCATACATCTTGGACATGAAAGAATTTCTGTGTCCATAGAGTTTGTCCTGAATTGGCAATACTTTTTGGTAGCACTGCCAAGACAAGGGTTTCTGGAAGTTATTCACAGTCCCTAGGTTAAAAGGGCCAACCAGCCATTTGAATCTCAACACTTAGAGTTTCCCAAAGGACATTATCTATTTTGTCCACAAATCTGACTGGAGTTGTGAATACCAGACAAAATTCCAAATGCCAAATGCCCCATCTTGGTCTTCATTTGACTCAGAACTGTTGCTCCATCAAGAAACAATGGGAAAATGTATCTGACAAACAATGTTCATTATCCAGGAGTCTCTCTCTGCGAATAACAGAGCCTGGAGAGAGGTATGGTTCCACTTCATCAGTCATGATACACTGACCACTCTAAGCAGAAAGTATTGACAGCAGATGGAGTTCAAATATAAGCACAATGTTATCAGCACCTATGATTTAAATACAGTGGTTCTCAACTAGGGTCCGCGTGGCCTCTGAGGGTCCATATAAGATTTTGGGGGATCCACAACAGTATTCTAAGGGCTCCTGAAAATATTTTGCTTTAGTTATACGTATTACAAGAAACAGCTGGGTTTCTTTCTTGAACATTTTACATGGTGGTTCAACTTACACAAGTTAATGTGTGAAAAACAAGGTAAGAATTCTGAAAGAAGTATCTATAAAACTAGTTTTTAAACACTGAATGGCGATGCGGGTCCACCAGAATAGAATAGTAATCAAAGGGGTCCACAGATAAAAAAAATTGGCTGAGAACTCCTGATTTAAAACATTAACATAACACTTTAATCTTTGAGGGAGGAAGGGCATGGTTGATTAACTCGACCTTAGTACATGATTGGCAGTTCACTTAATCATGAACAGAAGAATGACAAAGTTTCCACAAGTGAAATTTAAACTTAGACCATAAGAGAACTCCCACATAGCAAATATCACAGTTCGGTTAATTTGGGTTAAATAATTATGCATATAAACATCAACAGGAGGAAACAAAACACAAAATTCTAACTGGGCTTTCTAACTACTGTGTAAAATTTATCAAAATATAATCAAACATTTTCAAATATATCAAAGATAATATATCAATATTAGAGTACATATAGAAAGAGATAATAGCATCCATTACCCACTGGTTATAATTATGAACTCTAAAGTGATATCACTAGAAAGCATTGTTTTACATTTTTCTCCTACTTTAGTTTAACAATCAACACTTGTTTCTAAACTGAAACATTCCACTGTGACATTATTAAATTACACAGAGATTGGATTGTTGAATTCTGTCCATGTGGAATTCATGTACATTAACAACTCTAACATAAAAACATGAAAGGTAAGAAACTTTATCAGACTTTCAAAATGAAAAGTAAATAAATAATGATTAATGCATAGCCATGAAAATAACCAGTTTTAGTAAAAAAAACTTCCGTCAGATCTAAATGTAATTTTTTGTGAATGTAGATAGTAGAAATAAATGATGAATGCTGAGAGCAATAATGAATGATAACTGTTTAATAATTATTTATGAATATCCTGGAGAGAGAGAGAAACACACACACACACACATACATACAAGAACAGCTAATAGCAGTTTTAGTTTTAGTAAATGAATAATAGACAGTATACAGCCATCAGTAATTATAAAAACAAAAGGTTTTAAAATAGATTTCTGAACTATTGGACAAAGAAGCACTGTGAAGGGTAAATAATTATTCACAGGGCCGGCTCGAGATACTGGCAACTCGGGCAGTTGCCTGGGGCACCATGTGCTAGGGGATGCCAAAGAGGGTGTGACAAAGACAAGGAAATTTCCAATTGTCGGCTTGTACATACCGCAGTTCAGCTGGTCCGGGGCGCCAGCCCTGATGATTCATACAAGACTACAAATTTGTTGGGAGTGGAGGCAATCGTGTCCTTCCCAACATAAGCCAGTATATTCTAACATTTTAACAGCAACAAGAGGGACAGACGGCAAAGTTGACACATCGACAAAATCCAAACCAGTGGAAATTAGTAAATGGTATCATATAAAACGTCATTTATTGACTATCAATGAAGGAGAGAAAAAATAATCATGGAAACATTTTTAATACGTACTTTCATTTTGATATGGTACGAAGGAAGTCATTCATAATAATCACTTATGTAAACAAATGTTAATAAAGATAATGTCAGAGAGAGAGATGACGAGAGAAGCATTATAATTCAGAAACAAAATTAAAATTCTTATTAATTACCAAGATTTGAGATGTGCGCATGTATGTGTGTGTGTGTGTGTGTGTGTGTGTGTGTGTGTGTGTGTGTGTGTGTGTGTGTGTGTGTGTGTGTATGCATACACACACACAAACAATAGCACAAAAGGAAAACACCTCATGGAGTCTTCTACATAAGGCATGTGTATGTGTGTATGGCAGGGGAAATTTCAGCTGATAGAAGTTTTTCAAATACACACATATTTATATATATATATATATATCTATACTCATATCATATATATTTATACACACACACATACATACATGTACACATAATATATACATTTATATACACACACACACATACATATACATTTATACACACACACACATATATACATATACATTTATACACACACATACATGTATACATATATATATATATATATATATACATTTATACACACACACATACACATATATATATATATACATTTATACACACACATACACATATACATATCTATATATACATTTATACACATACACATATATACATATCTATATATACATTTATACACATACACATATATACATATCTATATATACATTTATACACATACACATACATATCTATATATACATTTATACACATACACATATATACATATCTATATATACATTTATACATACATACACATATATACATATTTATATATACATTTATACATACACACATATATACATTTATACATACATACACATATATACATTTATACATACATACACATATATATACATTTATACATACACATATATATTTACACACACACACACAATACTCGGCTGTGTTAATTTTAGCAAAAATCATGTGTTACATTTAGCTACAAAGTAGAGCAAACATTTCACAATTAGACAAACAAGCGCTGACTAATAATTAAATTTGCTATTTTCCTCTTTTTAAAAATCTACTTTGAAGACAACATTCATTTCTTCTTTTTTTTTTAAGATTTAGAAGAGAAAACACCAATGAAATAAATATATATGAAATAATATTCCAACTTACATTCATCATTTTTTTTTTAAATATAAAAAAAACAAAAACAGCAACAACTTCTTGGTGAATTATTATAAACCACTTCCAAAAGTCCCAACAATGTAAATGTGTCGTTGAATTAATATTGAAATTAAAAGTTAAAAAAAAAACAAAAAAATCAAACAATTATGAGTGCAAAAGCCTCTCTAGAAAGCAATAAGTTCTTACAATTACAGCTTACAGCAGAGAGAGAGAGAGAGAGAGAGAGAGAGAGAGAGAGAGTAAGAGAGAGAGAGAGAACAACACTTGTGCTACTACAATTTAGTTGCTAACACCCCAACACAATCTTGCTTGTTATGCGAGAGCTGTTGAATTGTACAAAAGAGTGAGCGAGTAAAAAAAAAAAACAACTATTCTTCTCAAGGAACAGACTGAAGCTCCGCCCACAACGATTAGTTTGTTACAAACAAAACTATTAGCAGCTACAATAGAATAGCAGACCGACTAATGAATAGGCTGCTAACTTTTGTATTTCACCAATAACTATATGGATGTCTCAGAAAGAAAAAAGCAAACACACACACATATATAATATATATATATATATATATATATATATATATATATATATATATGGCTATGTGCTACAGAGTTTGTTTCTAAACCACATGGTTTCAGGTTCAGCTTCATCCCACAGCATAGCACCTTGGGCAAGGGTTTTCTACTATAGCCCCAGGCTTGTGAGTGGGATTGATAGATGGAAACTGAAAGAAACACTTCATATATAATATATGTAAGACTTGACAAATTATTATTCCTTAATGTTTATGTCTATAGATCTTCAGAGATAGTCACTGACAGGCTCAGAGTAACACATTGTGTAAGTTTCAGCTGCAAATAAGTTAAATCAGATTAGCCTACCTTGCGTATATATCCACCCACTATCCTCTTGTTTAACATACACATGTATACATATGCTCACTCAATCACTCACATTCATTCACTCACTCACACCCATTCATTCACTCACTCACTCACACTCACTCATTCACTCACTCACATTCACTCACTCACATTCACTCACTCATTCACTCACATTCATTCACTCACATTCATTTACTCATTCACTCACTCACATTCATTTACTCATTCGCTCACTCATTCACTCACTCACATTCATTCATTCACTCACTCTCACACACACACACACACACACACACACACACACACACACACACACACACACACACACACACACACACACACACGAGTTGACAAATTTAAACAACAACACATTGCCAAGTGTGAAACTCAGACTGAAGCTTCAGCATTCACAACATGTGTTCATGCATGTATGTAAGTGTGTATGTATTACATACACACATATATGCATATGCACAAATGTTTCATGGGTGTGTGTGTGTGTACATGCACATAGGTAAATATACCAGGCATGGCTGAACAATTAAGAAGACTACTTTGAACCCACCTGTCTCTGAGTTCAATCTTACTGTATGGGCCCAGGTTCAAGGGTCTTGTCCCATAAATTCAGATCAATCAAAGCTTCATCAGTGAGATTTGATAAGAGATTAAGTGGCTGCAAGTGTGTATATTTTAAAGCGTGTACATGCCTGCGTGTGTGTTGTGTTTTGTGTGTGTGTGTGTGTGTGTGGTGTGTGTGTGTGTGTGAGGTGTGGTGTGGTGTTTGTGTGTGGTGTGTGTGTGGTGTGTTGTGTGTGTGTGTGTGTGTGGTGTGTTGTGTGTGTGTGTGTGTGGCTGTGCTTCTCACCCCATCAACACTTGTCAACTGGAGTTGGTGTGTTTATATCTTGTAACTTAGTGGTTTGGAAAAAGAGACTGATAAAATAAGTAACAAGTTTTAATGGAAAAAAAAAATAGTACTGTAGTTGATTTGTTCAACTAGAGTACTATGACTGAAACAAGTAAAAGATAAAAGATATACTGGGATTGATTTGTTCACCTAAAACCCTTCAGGTGGTGCCCCAGCATGGCCACAGTTCAATGAGTGAAACAAGTAAAAGATAACAGATATACTGGGATTGATTTGTTCAACTAAAACCCTTCAAGATGGTGCCCCAGCATGGCCACAGTCCAATGACTGAAACAAGTAAAAGATAGAAGATATACTGGGATTGATTTGTTCAACTAAAACCATTCAAGGTGGTGCCCCAGCATGGCCACAGTCCAATGACTGAAACAAGTAAAAGATAAAAGATATACTGGGAATGATTTGTTCAACTAAAACCCTTCAAGGTGGTGCCCCAGCATGGCCACAGTGCAATGACTGAAACAAGTAAAAGATAAAAGATATACTGGGATTGATTTGTTCAACTAAAACCCTTCAAGGTGGTGCCCCAGCATGGCCACAGTCCAATGACTAAAACAAGTAAAAGATAAAAGATATACTGGGATTGATTTGTTCAACTAAAACCCTTCAAGGTGGTGCCCCAGCATGGCCACAGTCCAATGAGTGAAACAAGTAAAAGATAAAAGATATACTGGGATTGATTTGTTCAACTAAAACCCTTCAAGGTGGTGCCCCAGCATGGCCACAGTGCAATGACTGAAACAAGTAAAAGATAAAAGATATACTGGGATTGATTTGTTCAACTAAAACCCTTCAAGGTGGTGCCCCAGCATGGCCACAGTGCAATGACTGAAACAAGTAAAAGATAAAAGATATACTGGGATTGATTTGTTCAACTAAAACCCTTCAAGGTGGTGCCCCAGCATGGCCACAGTGCAATGACTGAAACAAGTAAAAGATAAAAGATATACTGGGATTGATTTGTTCAACTAAAACCCTTCAAGGTGGTGCCCCAGCATGGCCACAGTCCAATGAGTGAAACAAGTAAAAGATAGATATTTGAAGTGTTTACAGAGTGTGAGTGTGTCTCTGCATGTGTGCATGTGTGTGTGAGAGAGAGAGAGAGAGAGAGACAGACAGACACAGAGAGAGAGAGGGACTGACAGAACAACTATATACACAGGATTCAGGAAGAAGTAGTCCCTGCATTGACCAGATCTTGAACTCCTTACACTCCAGATGATCATCAATCAGTCACAGAAATGAGAAGCTTCTAACATCCTCAATTTCATTAACAGGAAAGTAATTAAAAGGTTTAATAACCAACGACAGAATCCTTTATACACTCATTACTATTGTTCATCAATTGTACAAAGCTGACCAATTTCAAGTGATAAATAATAGATTATCAAGACCTTCCAAAGCAAAAAAAATGAAGAGCAGAAGGGAGGCATGTTTATTATCAGTGTTGTACACATGGTCCCTGACTGGGTGAGGTAACCAACTACAAAGCAGGTATAGGGCAAACACAAGCAGACTGCAAGGGATCTAGATCAACTGAAGCAGAGAAAGACGGACAGGCCAACAGAGATAAGAGTAAAAATCAGACTGAGGATTAATGCTGGAAAAGTAGAGACTGTGGGAGTTCAAGGCAATGACCTTGGCTCTATCATGGTCAAAAATCACCCACTGAATGAAGTGAATTGTTTCATATACAGGTCGTCTGCTTGTGACCTATCTGATTTACAACCGATTGATTTTACAATTGGCGCACCAGCTCCAGACAGCATGTACATGTATATATTGTCCAGTTGAAATCTAATGAGTTTAATTTCTTAGGAATTAACCCGTCTATCGTTGACAAACATTTCCCTAGGTTTGGTTTTCGATCGCCATTGTGGTTATCCCAAGTGTTAGATGAGTATCCTGTCATGGAGACTTTGAGGTAACCTCGTATTTGTTTATTAGACAACTGCTTGAGACTGAACAAGTAACACCGCTGTGGTATAATACAGAATGCTGTGTGACTGTTACCTGAGAATGTACCTTAAGAATGTAAAAATAGGAAACAAAACTATGTAGGTCTATAGGCTGACTTATGACCAAATTGACTTACCACCAGTCAGTCGGAATCAATTGTGGTCATAGGTCAACGACGACCTGTACTTAGGAAGCTTGATGTGTTATAAGCTAGACATACAGAGATAAATGTTGAAACAAGACTTGAAAAAGTGAGTTCAACATTTTGAAGTCTATTTTAATGGCAAAGTTTTCTGTCCAACTTCATTAAGTTTATAATTTCTGTCAAACTGATCTTGTTGTATAGTATCATGTCATGGCCAATGAATGCAAATATCCTCAGAAAACATCCAGTCATGAACAGGTTCAGGTAACATTAAACATTAGAAATTCACAAATTGTGAGTACCAAAGTCCTCTGGGCCAAAACCACCCAGGAACCTACTGACCAATAAAGAGCGGAACATAACGGAGATGGGTAGGCTGTGTTAAGAAGCCGAGAAGGATTTTTGGTAAGGCAAGTCTTACACTGGAACATAGAAGAGAAAGTGAAGGTAGGATTCCACAGAGAATCACTTAACAGAGATCAACAGGAAAACAACTAAAGATGATACAGCTGGTGTGGACCACGTGAAAATAAAGGCACAGAATAAAACCTATTGGAGATAATATGTTCCATACAAACAAGCCATCATGATTATACACACACACACATTTTATATATACATATACACACATGTGTACACACACACTATATACATATATACATACACATCATATACATACACATCATATACATACACACACACACATCACATACATACACACAAACATCACATACATACATACACTCACACACACACCATATACATACACACACACACACCATATACATACACACACACACACCATATACATACATACACACACACACACCATATACATGCATATACGCACACACACAAGATAGGGTTTCTTTAAGTTTCTGTCCACCAAATCCACTGACAAGGCTTTGGTTGGCCCAAGGCTGCATGGTTGGGAAACAAGTTTCTCAAATGCATCTGACCCTGTGTGTGTGTGTGTGTGTGTGTGTGTGTGTGTGTGTGTGTGTGTGTGTGTGTGTGTGTGTGTGTGTGTGAGCATGTGAGCGTACACACACAATTCCTGAAAGTGACTCACAAGAATGGCACATATATACACAAGTGTATATGTATGTCTGTGTGTATGTGTGTGCATACATATGTACTTTTACATACATATATACATAGAATTACATATTCACATATGTACTTGCATACATACACATAAATTTTGTGATGTGTGTGTGTGTGTATGTGTGTGTATGTGTGTGTGTGTGTGTGTGTGTGTGTGTGTGTGTGTGTGTGTGTGTGTGTGTGTGTGTGTGTGTGTGTGTGTGTGTGTGTGTGTGTGTGTGTGTGTGTGTGTGCACAGACATGAGTATGTGCCTGTTCTTGCAGATTATATAAAATATTATCAAAATTGAGAACAAAATAAAATGCTTCCATGTAAATGAGAGCAAAAAGGAAACCAGAGCTGCAGGACACACAAAAATATAATAAAATAAAATAAAATGAAATAAAACAAAATGAAATAAAATAAAAACAACTTTAGAGTTTTCTACTTATTTATATAAAAGTGTACAGCTTCAGTAAACACAATAGAACTTTTGTTTAAAAAGGAAATAACTCAGTAAGTGCAGACCTTCACAAATTGGTGAAATACTGAATGAATAATTTGACAGTGTTTTCACTATCCCACTTGTACACATTCATGTAGATTAGCCAGATGAGTTCTTCAAATAATGCAATTTTGTCTGGGGAATTGACAACCATCATGAAAGATTTTGTAATATCTTATAGAATGAACTAACTCTGATGTCAGTAATCCACAATAATTTGTCAACAATTTTCCTTGAGAACATGTAAGCAAATTTTAGCTTAACTCTAATTTTTGAAACCTCATTTATTAGTCATAAATTTCAGCTCCACACCAACACACACACACTCACACATGCACAAGAAAAGAAAAAGACATGTTTTATTCATAAGGGAGGAAGCAGAGCCGGTGCTAAAAATCACAGAGCTATCTTTCTGATTTCACCATATATCAACAAGGTCATGGGATGAATCACCAGAAAGAAACTGATTACATTCTGAAAAGAAAACGAAATGCCATGTGATATTCGGTATAGTTTCCATTCCAGTGGAAGCATACCTGACACAGCTTCTACAGCATTTTGACTGGATAGCGAAACAGTTGTGGATATGGTATACCTGACATAGTGAAATGAAGGCTTTCAACAAAGTTGGTCATCATGGTATAAATGTCACAAGCTGTAGATCTTGGCATACTCAGATAACTAGAAGACTGGTTGAGTAACATTCAAGAGAAGGAAGATGCATTGTTCAAAGAATAGAGTTGTAAATTCTGATCAAAATAACAAAATTGTGTGATAACAGTGAAAATAGTTTTGACCACACTTTCCACTGGACAATAAATCAGTTTAGCTTGTGACGGGTTATGAGTGACCACAATAAACTACACATATCACACGAGGCTTTAGTTTTGACATCAAAGACGAATGTTATAAATATATTCAAAAGAAGTGAATGCTACACTTTACCAAAAAAGGATGAATGCAACAGAAAACTCAGAAGGTATGAATGTTACAGATATAGACACGAACACAGCCTTCAACAACCTGCTGGTAATCTGTGCATGTGTGTATTTGAATTGCAACGGCTGCATAATATGTGTATGCAACCTGCAAATAAATCTGTGCTTTTGTACAAGACACTGTAGAAAGTTCTGAAGTACATATCCAATATGATTTTAAATTTATGGCTACCACAGGCTTTTGCTTAGTTTTTAGGAGAGTCGTTATAGAGTTATGTATCATTAAAACTCTAATTACAAACTATGAACAGCTCTAGTAATAGTGGCATACTCACATTCGCCCTTGGTGTTAGTTCATAACACTCTTCACAGCTAGAGTAGTTTTTTTTTCTTCTCCTAGTGGATTTCACCCAAATCTCCTTGAATGGTGAGATCAATGCCATTAATGCTCCTCTTGAACAGTTTCAAATGAACTCATGAAGAAAACATATGAACGGAAAAGGAATACGAGAAGACCAAACTTTTGGGAAGAAAGGACTGAATACATTGATTGGTGAAGCAATGATGATGAAGAGAGAGGAAATGAGTTGCTCATAAATGCCTCACTCGAAGATGGCACGAACTGTGTCAGTTCCAAGGAGCAAAAACCATTGTTAGAGTAGTGGTGGTGGTGGTGGTGGTGGTGGTGGTGGTAGCAGCAGCAGCAGCAGGAGGCAGAAGAGGAGGAGGAGGAAAAGCAGAGAATAGAAGATAACATCCTTGTGGTAGCAGATACATTGTGCCTTCTGGTTTGACACCACCATCTGTTTGGTTCGGGGGTGGGGGTGGGAGCAGTATCGTGATGTTCCTGTGCATTGCCACACTGATCTTCTCCATAATTGTCAAAAACTAGAACAAGAAATAAATTCACTGGACAATTTTTGCTCCTCTTGACCAATATCCAGGAAGACGAATTACTATAAAGCTGATCACCACCATTCTGCATGTCAGCATCTGGACAACCAATAGGACGCAACATGGAGGTTAACACTTAACAACAGCTACGTCTGATGTGAAACAACTAATAAAACTGCCAATTTTGTCTGTGTCAAATGATCCCTGCCGCTCTCAGCTGCCACGAGTAACACTACAACTTTACACTGGTCTGCATGCTGGACAGCTACCAGTAAAAATGCCAGTAAAATAAACCATGACTAGCAACATTTAATATAGCATTGGTTTTAAGTTACTGATGTGTTAGAAACATTGATGACGTAGGCTTGTATTGATGCCAGTTACTGTTAAAAGTTAACTGGTTTGAAAGATTATGACATAGGCCACTCAGATTATGAGTAGGTACACTAGCTGATTGGTTGAGAAAACTGCTGACCAACATTCTTGCTAGTAGAGAGCTGCTGTTACTTCTTGCTGTTGTCATGGAAGCTATTGCTATCGCCGCTGCTATTAAAGTAGACACACCAGTGATTGGTGCAGAAAATTATGGTACAATTTAGTATTGGCACCAGTTAGTCTTGGATTAAAATAGGCTTTTAACAAAATCAAACTAAATCTGTAGAATTATATTTGCATCATTGGCACACAGCGAATATAATAAATGTGGTATTTACTAAAAAGTCAATGGCATCTATTTAAAATAATTAAAAAAAGTCAACAACTCCTAATAAAGTGCCTCGACACATACAATCTTTGGTGCCATTATTGGTTGTAACAGACCTCTCCATCACACCAAAATGTAAATGCACTTGAAAATCAAAATCCTTCAAAAACACCTCAATGTTTCATATACATTGTTGGCACTCCGTCGCTTACGACGTCGAGGGTTCCAGTTGATTCGATCAACGGAACAGCCTGCTTGTGAAATTAACGTGCAAGTGGCTGAGCACTCCACAGACACATGTACCCTGAACGTAGTTCTCAGGGATATTCAGCATGACACAGTGTGACAAGGCTGACCCTTTGAATTACAGGTACAACAGAAACAGGAAGAAAGAGTGAGAGAAAGTTGTGGTGAAAGAGTACAGCAGGGTTCGCCACCATCCCCTGCCAGAGCCTCATGGAGCTTTAGGTGTTTTCGCTCAATAAACACTCACAATGCCCGGTCTGGGAATCGAAACCGCGATCCTATGACCGCGAGTCCGCTGCCCTAACCATTGGGCCATTGCGCCTCCACTTCATATGCATAGGCTGATGAAAACATCATGAAATTAAACAGGAAAATTCCAAGAACATCAGCATACTCAACATACTGCAACCAGGAGACATTAAAACCATACAGTTGATTATAACATATATAAACCCTTACACTATATTATGGGGACAGAGGTTAATCAATTACATTGATTCCAGTTCTCAACTGGTACTTAATTTATTGACTCCCCAAAAATGGGAGGCAGAGTCAATCAATGGAATTTAAACACAGGATGTAAAGTCAAACAAAATGCTGTTAGGCATTTTATCCTGTGAGCTAACTATTCCACCAACTCACTGCCTTTAAATAATATATATCATTGCTATTATGTTAAACTGTTGTATGTCCAAATGTGTTTTTTTTAATGTTTATTTTTGCTTGCAATAGCTGGTCCTTTTGGTCAAACTATCGTATCTCCAGTTGCTTCAGATGCCAAGATATCAAAAATTGTCCAAGTGCAGTACAACAGTTTAGCATTTTGCAAAAAGTGTAGTAAGCCCCACATATGACAGTTTTGCAAAAAATACTTCTGATGAAAACATCATACTATTTTATGCACCCAACAAAGTATTATCCTTAAGCTGAAAGTGTCACTAATGTCTATATATATATATATATATATATATATATATATATATATATATATATATATAGTTAGGTGCAGGTGTGGCATGATGCTTGTGTCTCAACCACATGGTTCTGGGTTCAGTTCCACTGCATGGCAGCTTGAGCAAGTACCTTCTACTATAAGCCTCGGGCTGATCAAAGCCTTGTGAGTGGGTTTGGTAGACGGAAACTGAAAGAAGCCCGTCATGTTTATATATGTATATACATTTGTCTGTGTTTGCCACCACCACCACCACCACCATCACTTGACAACTGATGTTGGTGTGCTTATGTCCCCAAAGCCTAGTGGCTCAGCAAAAATACAGATAGAATAAGTACTAGACTTACAAAGAATAAGTCCTGGGGTCAATTTCTTCAACTAAAGGTGGTGCCCCAGAATGTGTAAAAGAGAATAAAAGTGAAAAGAGAACATATATATATATATCATCATCATCATTTAACATCCGTTGTCCATGCTGGCATGGGTTGGACGGTTTGACTGGGCTGGCACACTGGAAGGCTGGATGCCCTTCCCAATGCCAACCACTCAGAGTGTAATGGGTGCTTTTACATGCTACCAGCACAAGTGCCATTTGTGTGACACCATGACTGCGATTTTGCTCAGTTTGATGGATCTTCTCAAACACAACATAATATCAAAGATTTTGATTATTACCTAAGTGAGGCCCAGCGTTCAAAAGGAACTCAGCCACTTGCCTCCAAGAAGCCCAACACTCATATATATATGTATATATATATATATATATATATATATATATGGCAGGCAGGATTGCCTGTAAGATTATTTACAGTAAAACAGGAAGTCAAATTGATCCTGTGGAAAGTAGTTCATCTCAATTGCCTGGACTATTGCACCCTGCTTTGGTCTTGTGACAGCATTAAGATGAACACTTAACCAGAAGCAATCAAATGTCCCAGATTACAAAAATCGCTTCTAGGAAATTTGTGTGCATGCCCAAATAAGTATGTATGGTGTGTATCAGTATTCATAAACCCACATGTGTGTATGTGTGTGGGTGTGTGCATGCACATAAATGTATCTTCTTTAATCTATAACTCTGTTTTAGCTATTATGGTTTAGGCCATATTTGACTATTGCCACATGCGTGTTTGGATGCACGTTCATACATATCCATAAACACTCATTTATCACCATCTCCCCCCTTGTGTCTTCCCCCCGACTCGTCGTCTTATCTTTACCATCATCTTTTAATATACATCTTATACAAGGTGGTAAGCTGGCAGAAACATTAGCACGCCGAGCCAAATGTTTAGCGGTATTTCGTGTGTCTTTACGTTCTGAGTTCAAATTCCGCCGAGGTTGGCTTTGCCTTTCATCTTTTTGGGGTCGATAAATTAAGTACCAGTTACGCACTGGGGTCGATGTAATCGACTTAATCCCTTTGTCTGTCCTTGTTTGTCCCCTCTATGTTTAGCCCCTTGTGCCTAGAGTAGAAAAGAATATACAACTTATACATTCTAAGGCAGTGAGTTTGCAGACCCATTAGCAAAGCGAGCAAAATACTTTAGTGCCATTTTCTGTCTTTACATTTTGAGTTCAAATTCTGCCAGAGTCAACTTTTGTCCTTTCGGGGTCTATAGAATAAGTACCAGTTGTCCACTGGAGTCAATGTAATTGACTTACCCCTCCACCAAAATTGCTGGCCTTGCACCAAAAATTGAAACTGATTTATCTTTTATACATTTCATGACAATAAAAATTAATGAACTGAATAAGTGAGAGTGTGTAAGGGGGAGAGAGAGGAGAGAGAGAGAGAGAGAGAGAGAGAGAGAGAGAAGAGAAGAGAGAGAGAGAGAGAGAGAGAGAGAGAGAGAGAGAGAGAGAGAGAGTGTGTGTGTGCACGTGCTCATTGCTGCTGAGGCTAGGATCAGCAGGCCAATAACTAAAATATTCCAGGCATGACCAACCTATCTTAATTTCAATAAATGGTGTCCAAGAGTACATTTCTCAACATGTGCTTTTTATTATTATTATTATTATTATTATTATTATTATAAGGTCACGCTAAGGGCATCCAGCTGCAAAAACCATGCCAAAGCAAACATTGAAGTTTGATCCAGTTCTGCACCTCTTCAGATTCTTTCAACCTGTCCAACCCATGCAAGCATGAAAAACAGGTGTTTCATGATGATAATGATGATGAATGCTATGTTGTGCTTCGAAGGTAATTAAGAGCAATTGTATAGAGCCCCACTACCACCACCACCACCACCACCACCACTGTTTTGATGTTTGTTTGTTGATATGTAGAGATGCTGAAGGGTGAAAAGCAACATAGCCTACACTAAGGTTCTTCAATACAAACATAAGATTTACTAAAACAGGGTTTTTGCTACATCGCTTTCTTACAATTTATTTTAGCTAATTGCAAAAATATAATTTTGCAATAATTTGTTAAATAAATTAAACACACACACACATCAGCATCATTTTTACATCTGATTTCTAAGCTGGCATGGCTGGGAGAATGGGTTTCAGGTCTGAGTTGGAACTTAGAGTTACTATCCAAAATGTATTGGAGGTAGGGGGATACTGTGCCTCACTCATGTATTTTATCTAGTATGCTTTCTACCATTAGATCCCGCTCTTAACAGAAGTCATTTTACATAGTGAGTGAATGTGTGTGTGTGTGTGTGTGTGTGTGTGTGTGTACATGTACCAACATATATCATATGTTCAATTAAATGTACAACTGGTTCAGTTAGGTTTAGAGCTCTTTGTAGATTATCATCATCCAGCCTGTTTTCAGCATTGTGGTTAAGCAACTACTTTGTAGTATTTTAGTCATGATATACAGAAGAGGAATTAAAGTATTCCCAGATAATCTATAGTGGTTAAGCATTCAACTGCTCTTAGAGAATCCAGTGCTTAGATTCCAAACAACCACAATGGTGAAACATATGTAGGGAATAAATGATATAAACTTGTGTTTATTGTAATTTCTCCCATATACATGGGTAACCCTATAGATGGGTACCCCATTCAGGGAGAATGTTGGCTTGCCTGCCAAAGCAACAGAGGGGCATCAGTCAACAGCTACAACAATGCAAGGAAGCACATTGTGACCAGCAATGTATAACAACATCTGACAGTCTGATCAATAGTGATACACACACACACACACACACACACACACACACACACACACACACACACACACACACACACACACACACACACACATATCTTATATACTAAGCAAAACGTCCTGTTGTTGTTGCTGTCATTGGCCCACTACACAACTTAGGTTTTGGTGTACCCTAGTCACTTCATAACTCTCTTGACCCTGAATAAATTTCTGTTGCATAAAATAATTTTTACCTACCCCTGTAAGTACATATATATATATATATATATATATATATATATATATATATGTGTATATATATATATATATATGGTTGGTATACTTGTAGATAACTCAGCTGAAATGTATAACTATCAAAAATAGTATCCATTTCTTCACGGATTATAGTTCCAATCAGCAGATCTCCGAGTAACAGTCCCACCCAGTACACTTCCACTGTGTCACTCTGCTCAACGAGGGGCTATACAAATATATATCATTTCTAATATTGTCTATCCTGGGTTAAATCACTTCTATTGCATCATCCATCATATGTTATTTATTTCTCTGCATTGGACTGTGTCAAATGTATGAAACATAGCAACTACAGAATACATGCTGCAGCACAGGGATGTTAATCTGCTTATGGTAAAGGCAACATACTCAGAGAATCACATTTGATTAAACTGCATGCATAGATCTCTATATGTTGCAAATTTTTTCTGGTTGTCTTTTTTATTTGCCATTTTCAGATCAGCCAAAAGAAAATCAACATAGCAAACAATATTGCTACTATCATCATGATCATCATCATCATTTAATGTCCTCTTTCCGTGCCAGCACGGATTCGAAGGTTTGACAGGAACTGGTAAGCCCAGGAGCTGCACCAGGTTCCAATGTCTGTCTTGGCATGGTTTCAATGGCTAGGTGCCCTTCCTAATGGCAACCATTTTATACAGTTTACTGGGTGGCTGCTTTGTAAGTGCTTTAATTGATCTAAAATGTTTGGAGCAAATAGCAACTGAACCATCACAGTAACCTGTGGTGCAGTTGTCTCCCTTTAAGCAACTGACCTGCAATAAACCAATGAAATTTAAGCATGCATATCCATGCATATTTAATGCATTTAATCTCACTTTGAATTTAAGGTTAGGACAAAAAGAATCTTTTCTTTGGGAAGGCCTTAGATGAGGACAGAACCAAGTGGTTTTATTATTAATATTATTCAACAATCCATCAAGATTCATTCACTCCTTTCTCAATAATGGTAAACGAAGGCTACTTGTTAAAATGCAAATGAAACTTCTGATACAACTCATTTACATAATGGTGCAAAACTAATGGTAGGACAGAATTATAAGAGTATCTATGTAATATAGGTTACCAATGAATAAATATACAAACACATAACTATATGTATTTAATCTCATAAAATTAGGTTTACGACGAGAGTGGAGTGAAGATGAAGTTCTAAGAATGTACAGAGAATTAGGTCTATTAACCAATTGTCTTTTGAATATCACCATAAGTTTATACTCTCTAAAACAGATGTACATGTTCATCTGTTAGAACAACAAGGACCATCTTAGTCATCCTTAAGGGCACAGAGATTTTATTTAAGGTGAAGAAGAGCTGCACACTGTCAGTCTCACTCTCTTGTCTGTGACTATCTTCATTCTGGTGGAAAGACCAGTTCAAGATGATCGGAAATGGGGACAGATGCAGTGGACGGCCAAGATGTATTACTTGCCTCAGTTTGCTCTCTGCACTTCCTGATGCATTGCTGCAGCTGCCTTCCCCTCTGTTGAACTATGAAGGTTTCATCTGCAGAGTATGCTTGATCCAGTCTTCACATGCATAGCTAGGAAGCCCCAATATCCTAATTAACCCACAACTGGGACCCTGACAGGTGTTACGACTCTGGATCAGAGTAGTCTTGAGAACTACAGTGGTCAAGAGGTGATTCCACACTCCTCAAAACACGGGAACTCCCACACCAGAGCCCCACAACCAGATGCAATTTAAAGTCATACCTAGGACACTCTATAACAGTTACATGGTTGGAAACAATACTTTTACCACAGATACTGAATTCTTGCACAAGTTGGTTTCTCTCGTTGCTTGATTATAAAAGGAATGTTAATAGAAAGTAGCAGTGTATCTAACAAGAGATTCTTATTTTTATTTTTAAACTGTTGCTAAACCTAATGAAATACAAAAAACAAAATTTTTTTACCTTCTTCAATAAGAGAGTGAATACCCATAAACAATTAATGTATGTCTGCTTATACTGACATGAGTTGTATATCAAAACTAATAACATCAGATGTACATGTGTGTGCATGCAGACACATTCATAGACCTCATGAGTGTATGCACATATTTACAAGCATGTAGATGCAAACACAAACTACACAAACACACAGACAATAACACCTTCACACATGCAAACATTCACACACACACATTTACACATACTCAGATACACATCTGCACAAACATGCAAACATTCACACACACAAACTTCTCTATAAACCATTCTACTGGAGAAGAGTTTTTTCCAGCTTCTATATTATTATAGAAGGCTTCTATATTATTATCAGGGGGATCATATGAAGTTTTCTTGCAGAAGAGTGGGTGAGTTATGGGAAATTTACATTTTACTTCAATGCATGCAAAATGAGAATGAACTGAGGCAGGGAATTCCAGTGCAAGAAACGTTGCAGAAGAAAGACTGGGCAGGGTTAGGGTTAGAAAGAAAGAAAGAACAATTACAAAGGAATGCCAAGAAATAGATTCTTAAATATGTCAAAAGATGTGGAAGTGGGATGATACAAAAGACTGTTAGAAGCATGAGAAACAAAGCGATGACAAAGCAAGCCAGTCATCGGATTCACTGCCAATGAAAATATTTACCAATCAATGATAAACTAAGAGATATTGATGGCTGAGTAGGCCAATAGTACTAAGCTTATGACTGGGTGTTTGAAGCACCCTCACAGCAGTTACAATGTGCCTCTAAGCCAGGTGCAACATCATAATTGGTGTGTGCGCTTCAAGTTAATCAAGCTAGCTATGTTCACCATTACAAACTACATGTAACACAATCAACAGACTTAGTTCCAACAGTTCAACAATGTTTACATTTTCAAAACTGTTTGAGCAAAATCAAAGGTGTACTTATTTATTACTTTTGAAGTTTCTTTTTTTTAGTTTTTTTTTAATGGAATAAAATACAAAATACAGGTACCGAGTGAGATGCATAATGGAAGAATTTGGTAAGACAGCAAAAAAAAAAATGTCTAACAGAAATACTTCGCCACAGAAGTAATAACATACTTCACCTTCTCTTTCTCCCTCTCTCTTTTAATTTTTTTTTTTTTTTTAATCTGAGACATATCACAGATTTTTCTGCAGAATATACCAAAGGAATAATGACACAGTGAAGCAGATTTTCAACAATGATTCATTGAATTTTTTTTTTCTATTTTTTCATTCTTTTTTATTTTGGTGTTTTAGTCAATATTAATGAGTGTCCATGACCTGTTACAAGGCTTCCCAAACAGGGAGGGAGGGAGGCAGGCAGAGAGGGAAGAAGGTATCCTCACTCTGTAAAACATATGTTGCCTTGTGAGTGGGTTTGGTAGGCAGAAACTGAAAGAAAGTGGGGAACTGGCAGAAACGTTAGCACGCCGGGCGAAATGCTTAATGGTATTTCATCTGCCGTTATGTTCTGAGTTCAAATTCCGCCCTAAAGCACATAAGTTGCCAATCATTGGTGTTGAATTGGGTGATGGATTAAGCTTGGCACCCAGGTAGGCCAAGGCAGAATTTGAACTCACAGCTCAACTAGATGCCTTGTGATATTTGAACAAATTATCACAAGACATCTGGTTCAATGTTCTTACAGTTCTATCAATCCACCATCATGGATCAGTGCTAGATCTTATTGACCCTGAAAGGATGAAAGGTAAAGTTGGCTTCAATAGGATTTGAACTTGGAATGCATGGTGCAGAACAAATATCAAGAAAGAATTCTGTTCAATGCCCAAACAACTTTGCCAATTCGCCACTAATGAAACTGAAATGTTCAGGAGTGTAAAAGAATTAAAAAAGAAAAAAATGAAAACCAAAAAGGAAATGGAATAAATTCAGTTTCATGTAAAAAAAAAACGAAAGATGGCAGCAAGCTAGCAGGATGGTTAGAGTAAAATGCTTAGTGGAATTTCTTCTGACTTTACATTCTGAGTTCAAATTGTGCCAAGGTCAACCTTGTCTTTCACCTTTTCATGGTCGATAAAATAAGTCTTAGATTGATGTTATCAATTTACCCACTCTATGTTGAAATTGCTGGCCTTGTGCCAAAACTTGAAACCAATATACATCATAGAAATATCTCAAGAAAGAAGGATAAAAGTGTGACAGCCATTAAAATTATTCACACTTTTCCTATCAACTTGCCCAAGACTGGCCCTTGGTTCCATGACATAAAACTTTCTGTTTTAAAATAAAACTAAATTAAAACCTTCCATCAAAATTTCATGTTTAAAAAGTTCCAACTAGCAGCTTAATAACAACAAAGATATTTTAACTAAATTCATCATCACCATTTAACATCTGTATTTCCATGCTGTTATGGGTTGGACAGTTCGACAGGAGCTGGCAAGCCAGAGAGCTGCACCAGGCACCAGTTATGTTTTGGCATAGTTTCTACAGCTGGATGCCCTTTTTAATGCAAGCTGCTTTACAAAGTGTACCGGATGTATATTACATGAGGCCAGCACAGCTGCTTTTTGTGTGACACTGGTATGGGTGCTCTTTTACATGACACCAGCACAAGTTCTTCTTTACGTGGCACTGGCACAGGTATTTTCTTGTGTGCCACCAGCACAGGTGCTTTCTTGTGTGCCAGCAGCACAGGTGCTTTCTTGTGTGCCACCAGCACAGGTGCCTTCCTATGTATCACCAGCACAGGTGCATTCTCGTGTGCCAGCAGCACAGGTGCTTTTTTGTGTGCTAACAGCACAGGTGCTTTTTATTTGGCGCCAGTATGGGGGCTTTTTATATGGCTGCTTTTCATGTGACACTGGCATATGGTAATTCTTATCATATTACCAACTTAATTAAACCTGTTTTACATGTTACATACAGTGAAATATAAAAGCACAGCATTTTACATTATTAGAATGCTACTGGTTGATAAAAATATAGTGGTGCTCCAGCATGTCCACAACCCTCAAGCTGAAACTAGTTGAAAGGATAAATAAGGCTTTGAATTTGTCCCTGTGTGTATTTTAGATGGAGATAACATAGCAGTTGCAAAAGAAATAGGCTGAAAGATTCTTTTTAAAAAAAAAAGTGGCTGTGTAGTAAGAAGTTTGCTTCCCAATCATATGGTTCTAGGTTCAATACCTCTGCATGACACCATCAGCAAGTGTCTTCTACTGTAGCCCTGAGCTCACCAAAGCCTTGTGAGTGGGTTTGGTAGGCAGAAACTGAGAGAAGCTAGTCATATATATGTATATATATATATATATATATATATATTTTTCAGTGTAAGAAAAGAATTATAATAAACTCTTACTCTTTTACTTGTTTCAGTCTTTTGACTGTGGCCATGCTGGGACACCGCCTTTAGTCGAGCAAATCGACCCCAGGACTTATTCTTTGGAAGCCTAGTACTTATTCTTTCGGTCTCTTTTGCCGAACCGCTAAGTTACAGGGACATAAACACACCAGCATCGGTTGTCAAGCGATGTTGGGGGGACAAACACAGACACACAAACACATACACACATACCAAATCCACTCACAAGGCATTGGTCGGCCCGAGGCTATAGTAGAAGACACTTGCCCAAGATGCCACGCAGTGGGATTGAACCCGGGACCATGTGGTTGGTAAGCAAGCTACTTACCATACAGCCACTCCTACGCCTAAACTATATATATATATGTATATATATATTAGTTATGTTATATTCTGTTAAGAGCATTGTAGAGTACAGTATAAAGCTCACCCACCTTCAGATTTCACCCTGTACCATCCAGTAGTACTATTATATATACTTCCAGGTTTGCATTTGGGCTTCCGTCATGTGTGAATAGATACTTGAAATATAATACATACGTGTGTGTGTGTGTGTATATATATATATATATATATATATATATATATATATACATACATACATATATTATATGTGTGAGTGTGCCTCTTCACCCCTGCTTGACAACCAGTATTGGTGTGTTTATTCTTTTCAACTCTAGGCACAAGGCCTGTAATTTTTTGGGGAGGGGGCCAGTTGATTAGATCAACCCCAATATATAACAGGTACTTAATTTATTGACCCCGAAAGGATGAAAGGCAAAGTCGACATTGCTGGAATTTGAACTCAGAGCATAAAGACAGACAAAATACCACTAAGCATTTTGCCCTGTGTGCTGACTTTCTGCCAGCTCACCACATTTGTTGGTGTGTTTATGTCCCTAAAAATTAGTGGTTCAGCAAAAAGAGACAGATAAAGTAAGTACCAGGCTTTAAAAAAAACAATTTCAAAATATGAAAGTACTGAGGGGGTGGGGTTCGTGGAAGATTCCTTAACACAGTGTTCCAGCATGGCCGCAGTCTAATGACTGAAACAAGAAGAAAGCTTGGATGGGTTATAGAATGATCTGAAGTTAAAAAGGCAAAAAAATAACTTCACTATGTAATGCCGCTTAGAACAACTTGGTAGAATTGTTGGCAACAACAATATTATTATAGTGAAGAACTTTAATGAACTGTTGGGTAAACAATCAAAAGTTTAAACCGGTTAAGTCGTGGACATTCAGCCAGGAATGAAGTAAAACAAATTAAGGCTAGTGGAAACCAGTGACATAAATGATTCAATTAGTATGTCTTGCCATGTGATGATAAAATAAGTAGTTACATGAGCCAAAGACAGAACTTATACATTATGAAGTGGGGGGGGGGTTCCTTTTTTCCCTTCATAACACAAGCAGCAAATTTCAAGTACATCACAAACTATAAGGGACACATGTGTGGCCGAGAAAAATAACTTTTTAATTTTATAAATTCATAAATATGCAACATATTAAATTACTGTTAAGGTCTGTATACTTTTTTCTAAATATTTTTCTTTATCATGGATTTCTTTTTTTTTTTTTTTTTTTTTTTTTTAGAAATTTAATCAGCAGACAATTTCAATTTGAATATAAACAAATTTCAATTGGGTATAAACAGAATTTTCCCTTGGGCAAGGATGTTTGTTATGCACCCTTACTTTACTTGGTCATTCAATCTGCTAGAAATAGCATCCAAAGCTTCCTTAAATCACACTATTATCTTAAAAGGGAGGAATGCATTGGGTAATGTAGTCCCAGATACACTAGGTCTGAAACAGAAACAGAATAATCATGCCTTTCACCACAGTTCTGGTGAATAAAAAGCAATGTATTATTTCTGTACAAATACTATTACCCCCCCCCCACACACACACACACACTCTTTCACTCTCTCTCCCATACACACACACACACATACACAGCATAATGTAAAAAATGTAGGATAAATACTCAAGTACCTCAAAATTATGAAAAGTATGGCATCTTAGGAAATGACTACTTGAGAAGGTTATCCTATCTTTTTTATATATCATCTAGTCTGTGTGTGTGTGTGTGTGTGTGTGTGTGTGTGTGTGTGTGTGCGCGTGCGCGCGTACGTGCGTGCATGATCATCATCATCATTTTACATCTGCTTTTCATGCTGACATGAGCTGGATGGTTTGACAAAAGCTCTGATGGTTCCAAAAACGGCACTTGTGCTCCAGTGTTTGCTCTGGCATGGTTTCTACAGCTTCATGCTTTTCCTGATGCCAACCACTTTACAGTGTGTACTTATCTTTTATCTGTTCTAGCCATTAGACTGCGGCCATGCTAGGGCACCACTCTGAAGAATCTTTAGTCGAATGAATTGACCCCAGTATTAATTTTTTTAAGACTGATACTTATTCTGTCAGTCGCTTTGGTGGTCAAGCAGTCGTAGGGGACAAAGACTCAAACACACACACACACACACACACACACACACATATATATATATACACAATAGACTGCTCTCAGTTTTGGTCTAGCGAATCCACTCACAAAGTTTTGGCTGGCCTGTGGCTATAAGTAGAAGACATTTGCCCAAGGTGCCATACAGTCATACAGTGGGACTGAACCTGGAACTGTGTGGTTGAAGAGCAAGCTTCTTACAACATAGCCACACCTCATACTGAGCGCTTTTCTCATCATACACAAACACAGTCTACAAACAAATGACACACCTCATACTAGTGTTTTTCTTATTCCACACATGCACACACACACACACATACATACAGTGTACAAAGAAATGACAGACAGAATATACAGGGCAAAGGAGCATTACAATCTTGGAGACACAATCATTAAGTAATCTGGAAATCCATGTGAGTAATATTGCATCATTTAGTATCAATATTAATACAATGGCAACAATATGGCTGGCTGGCTGCTTTGTTAAATTCTGGTTCTTTTCTGAACAAGAAAAAAAAAAAAGAACTAAACTGATAATATGGAATACATTTGTTGTCAGTCACTTGGACTATCGCTTCCAACTGTGATTACTACATGGTAATCCATCACTCTTACACCTAGCGGATTACCTCAATTCCTGGGAGAGGTTAGAAGAGCTGAGACTACCCTGAGGAGAAAAGATGTCAAAGATATGCAATAATACATGAGAGAGAGAGAGAGAGATCTTGGAGAGTCTAACTTTGGGACTGAATGCTCAATCAATTCCCAAACTGGATGCCACTCCATAGTATTTAAGGTCATGCTTTCTCCATTCTAGAGCAGCGGTTCCCAAATGGTGTGGCACACCTCACAGGTGCAGCAGAAGAGGATAGCAGGTGAAGCAGAATGACTGAAAGACAATCAAACATCTGGAAACAGTTTTTTAAAAAAATCATATACCAAAAATAGATATGATTTCAAAATTAAAAAAAATATTATTATGGATTACTTGTAATTGTATGCATGAATGCCTGTATAAATAGTTATAAATAATTATTGATTGATTTTTTTTTCATTGTGATATTTTTGCATTATATCAAGTGTTAAGAGTATAGTAGCTATGGTCCACAAATGGAAGGAGAGAGTTTATCAATGATAAAGTTCTGATTTAGAATCTGTGGTTATTTCCCTTTAAACCTCTCTCTGGACCTTTGATGAAGCATGAGCAAATATTCATTCCGAAAAAGCAGACCAGAGAAAAAAGTTTGGGAACCACTGATCTAGAGTAAGGATTGGCAGGGTCAGGTTTCAATACCTTACCCACCCACTCCACCATCGCTTGACAACCAATGTTGGTGTGTTTATGTCCCCATAACTTAGCGTTTCGGCAACAGAGACCAATAGAATATGTAAGTACTAGGCTTACAAAAGATAAGTCCTGGGGTCAATTTGTTCGACTAAAGGCAGTGCTCCAGCATGGCCACAGTCAAAAGACTGAAACAAGTAAAAGAATAAAAGAAGAATAACTAAAACTCAAGAGATTTACAAGTCATAGATGATTCTTTTATTCTTTTACTTGTTTCAGTCATTTGACTGAGGCCATGCTGGAGCACCACCTTCAGCCAAACAAATCAATCCCAAGACTTATTCTTTGTAAGCCTAATACTTATTCTATCATTCTCTTTTGCTGAACTGCTAAATTACAGGGACATAAACACACCAGCATCAATTGTCAAGTGATGTTGGAGAGACAAAACCGACACACAAACATACACACACATACATACATATATATATATACATATATATATACATACATATATACATATATACATACATATATATATATATATATATATATATATATATATATATATATATATATATATATATATACGACGGGCTTCTTTCAGTTTCCATCTACCAAATCCACTCACAAGGCTTTGGTCAGCCTGAGGCTATAGGAGAAGACACTTACCGAAGGTACCACACAGTGGGACTGAACCCGGAACCAGGTGGTTGATAAGCAAAGATGATGCTAGAAGCTGTTTAAAAGCAATCAAGAGGAAACAAAAAGATACATTCAATGGATAAATTTGGAGTTCTGTAAACTGATAAGTGTGAAAAAAGGGGGCAAATACAAGCTTAGTTGTTGTCAACAGTCAAGAAAAAATAGGGAAATTGTTGAACAGTCTAGTATTATCTTAGACAAATGGTGGATGATTAGTGAATTTTGATGGTGAATTCTGCCATCAGAATTATAAGATGGATGGTTGCATGTGTGTGTGTGTGTGTGTGTGTGTGTGTGTGTGTGTGTGTGTGTGTGCGCGTGTGCGTGCATGCATGCATGTCAGATTTCTGCCCAATTTCTGTCTCCCAATTTTCCTTACAAGGCATGGCTTATCCAATGTCATCACTTTTTCAAGATGTCATGCGATGGAATAAAACCTGAAACTGCATGTTTCTAAAGTGAACCTTCTAACCATACAACCATACCTGCACTCATCTTATTTTCAACATATTTTAGTAAGCTAATCTATTAAAGTTCACAAATTGATTGAACACATACATCGAGTATTCTATGAGACATCTGCTGAGAGTTACAGATCAGATTTGCAGCTGGTGCAAGGTTCCATGTAAAAATGATGGTGGTGAATAGCACCATAGGTAGAGTGCATAAAAGCTAAGAGAGAGGCCTTGAAATATTGGAAAAAAGGAGACAATAATAGCTAGAAGAGAAGCTATGTGTCAGGTATACTTAGAGAGGAAGCAGAAAGTGGTAAGAGTTCTGACATGCTCTATGATGTGAGGATCAGGTAAAGAATCCCTTCGGTCATGAATGACCGTGGGATTGCACCTAGAAAGTTCCCCTCTGAGGCACAAGCCCAAGCAAATGTTGTTTATGGAAGACCCGCAGTCACCCATGCCTACCTCCCTCCCTCCCTTCTCCACACCACCAATGTTATCCAAGGGAAAGGTAAAGGCTGATACAGCTTGGCACCAGTGATGCCACAACTCATTTCTGCAGATGAGTGAACTGGAGCAACGTAAAATAATGTGTCCTGCTTAAGAACACAATAGAGAGTCCAGTTCAGGAGTCGAACTCATTACCTCGTAACTGAGAGCCTGATGCTTTAACCACTGAGCCATGTGCCTTACAACTTTGAGGAACAAGGTTGTGAGAAATGATGTCTCATTGGAGACATCAATCAATGAGAAGTGTGAACAGAACAAGAGCAACATATTTTTTTCCGTTACTGATACTGAAAAGACGGTAATATTATTATGAGAGGTGATTGGGAGACTGAAAGAGTAAAAGGGAGAGTTGGACTACCTCAAACTTGCCATTAACACATATTAAGATAAATATAGTCAAAAGTATGGTTAAGGTTACAAAGGCAGGGATGGGCCACAACTGTAGCTGCTGAGATACTTCAAATATCTAATATATCAAGACTATCATGCACAACCAATGAGTAAGGACATGCAGGTGCCATGCCCAATGCCAAGTGTAGCATCAAGTACTGCACATACAAGCAAAATGCGCTACTCTAAATAGACCAGGTTATGAAGGTTACTGAAAGAGTTATGCAACTAATTTGTAAAAGAATTAACCTTGATGAGATATAAAGTTTGTGCCAGAAAGAGATACTATTGATGCCATCTTCAAGTGAGACAAATGCAAGAGAAGTACTGAGCTACAATACCTCTCTACGTTGTCAACCTGAAGATGGCCTTTCACAGAGTCCCACATTTTGTAGTCTGGTGGTTATTAAGTAGCTAGAGGTAGATGAATGGCTTGTGAAGGCAATACAAACCATGTACAGAAATGTAGGCAAAGTGAGAATTAGCAAGGAGTTGGGCAACACATTTAGCATACAGGTAAGGGCCCTCTCCTGTTATTATAATCCTTCAAGTCATGAACAGGAGAGTTTAAGGCCACCAGTCTTTGGAACTCCTGTATGCTGATGATCTGATCTTTATACATGTAGAAGGTTTAGAATTGTAGACATGGAAGCAAAACCTAGAATTACAAAAACTAAATTATTAAAAAACAAGAAACGCAACAAGACTCTACTGCTATCAGGGAAAATGCTGCACTCAATATAAAGAAAGCTAATAATAATTCCATAATGGTGTACCCAATGTAAACTGTGGACAAAGAAGATAGGCGTCACATATGAAAAAAAAAATGCACAGGCACAAACAGCAGCAAAAGTACAATTGAAAAAGAAACTTTCAAATATCAGGAGGTTCCCAAGAAATGATTGATAGTGTTTATTAACGAGCTGACCTAATTACCAACGGAGGTACACATTTCAAAAGCAAAGTAGTCAGAATAAGAACAAGATGGAAAAGTTTAAGAAGCTATTAATTATGTTGGTAACAAAAGATTTCTCTCTCTCTCTCTCTCTCTCTCTCTCTCTCTCTCTCTCTCTCTCTCTCTCTCTCTCTCTCTCTCTCTCTCTCTCTCTCAGAGGAAAGCAGAATTTGGATGATGTTGTGCACAGAGTGTGATGCATAAACAGAAAGGAAGAAATTAATCAAGCACCTTCCATTGGATACGATCCTCCAAATAATAACAAGAGAGTTTAAGACTATCAGTCTTTGGGACTCATTTATGCTGATGACCTAGTTTTTATAATTGAACATGTATAAGAATTAGAAGAAATTTCAGACATGGAAGCAAAATCATGAGTGACAGAGTAGAAATGAACCAAGAAACAATCTGGATATCAGAAGTTTCAGATGAAGTGTGCAAGAGAGAAGACTGCACTAACAAGCAAATGTATGGAAGACTTCATTTAAATAAACTTGGTCGTATGGAAGCAGTGGAAGAGAGAGACCTAGAATGACACCGGATAAAGTGGTAAAGGTTGATGTCAATATGACGGAATCTCACAATGGAAATGATAAATTCCCACAATGAACGGTGATACACAAGTGTTGGAAAAAACCTAGCCACCTTTGTGAATATGGCAACAGAAATGTATGAATGAGTGTGGTGATGTAGACAGACATCTTTAAAAAAAAAATAGACACCGTCATTTTTGAAAAATTTATTTCTAGAAACAAAACGATGTTGGTTAATGCATTTAAATACACAGTCTAGTCCAATACATTGACATGTTTGAAGCAGCATACAGTGTCCACACAGATAAAAACATCATAATGAAGAGTGTCCATTAAATTTTGGGTTCCTCACCTGCCCTTTTAGTTCCTGTTCAGTTTCTGTCTATTACACTCACTCTCTTTTCATTATCTTCTCATCTATCACTTAACTTTTCTACTAGGGCCATACCATGTTACCTATGAGGTCTGTCTATATTTGCTTGATCATTCTTGATCTCTTTCACATTACCTCCCAGCTCTATTACCTTTTTACTCTCTCTCTATCTCTCTCTCTCTCTGTTATGTTACCTTTAATAAATACAGGTAACCTAGAATAAAGGAGCTCTGTAGTAGTCTTAGACCATTCATGTCATGATTCATATGCACCCAGTGCACTTTGAAAAGTGGTTGACATTAGGGAGAGCATCCAGTTAGAGAAACCATGCAAAAACAAAAGGAAAGATAAAATAGAATTCGCATGCGGAGATAATGTCCTCAATCAATATAGGAGAGCAATAACTCCAATCAAGAAATGAATTGGACCATGACAATCCATTGGACTCATGCCAGCGTAGAAGACAGACATGAAATGACATTGAAGAGGAGGGGTGTATGGAAGTTTGCATACAAACACAAATGTGTGCACACACATGCACACCAACAAAATAAAGAAGCTTTAAACTAAGCTAATTGATTTGCACTTTCCTCTGAAGTAACATACAGAGCTGTAGAAGAAAAAATGCATACTGTTATGCATGTGCATTGGTATACACATCATGTATAAATGCATGTATGATGTGTGTGTGTGTGTGTTCTTTAGCACTATACAACTTTAAGGATTCTTCCTGGACAAAACAAAAAAAACCCATAGCTTCTGGCATTTAAACAATGCACACATATTAAATGTGTGATATTGATAACATTCACATTACAGAGTTGTTTCCATTGTATAATCTCAATTTATTCAACTTATGCTGCACCTTTGCAAATCAACAAATAGTTTTTATACTGTTGTCTGTTGTATATACTTTTAGACTAGCATTGATAAACTGCAAATACAGCAAAATACATATCTGCTGTTCTTGTGATCAGGATTTTATTTTGACTATCTCTGAGGTATGTTGGGTTTTTTAGCACTATATATCTTTAAAAGGATTTTCTCCCAGACATAAAAACCCACAGCTTCTGGTGTTTAAACAACACACAGACGTTATGTGATATTGGTAATGTTTACATTATACAGCTGCTTTGATTGCACACTTTGAATTTATATATTTATATACATAAGTGCAAACACATACATATAAATATAACCATCCTCTCTCTCTTTCTCTCTCTCTCTCTCTCTTTCTCTCTCTCTCTCTCTCTCTCTCTCTCTCTCTCTCTCTCTCTCTCACACACACACACACACACACACATTTATATATACTTTTCTGTCTGTGTCTGTGTATATTTAATAACAGTTTGACTTGGTTTCACATTACTTAAAGTTTCATGAGCATAGAACCTGTCCAAGTCAACAGATGTTTCAAGACTTGCCAAATTGTTATAAGAAACAGGTAACTTCAACCAAAAGTATTGAGTGCTACTTTCATTTGTTTGCTCACTCATGTGTGTGTGTGTGTGTGTGTTGCATGAAACATGGCCAAAAGTTCATGTTCATTTTTGGAGTCACAATGTCTCGAGCTCAATACCATTGACTGACGCTTTGGGCATGGAATACTCTGCCATTTACCTTCTAATTCAATCATCAGGTAAGTCATTTGATCAAACAGCAGAATATGTCCTTCCTGACTAAACAGGTGGCCACTGAGTTAATGTCCTTGGCTCACTTTTGTTTAAAATATGCGAATATTGATCATAAATGAGTTCTACTTATTTTGTATATATCTAAATAACCTGTATTAGAGACAAGGTAGGGCAACTACTGTACTGGATGATGCTTGTTGAAGCAGAAATGTATGTCTGCAGCTGGCCTCTTGTCTTTAGACAATCAGCCAGTCTTTTCCTAAATGACATGTCAATTTCAGAGAATTCTTCATTCTTGAAATTATCTCCCCTTTCTCATTCAAAGTCGGTTCCAATTGTCCCCAAGTGATTGCTTTACCTTCTGCAGAAGTGGAGATAATTTCAATACATGAAGAATTCATCTTGATGGTATTTGATGTACCATTATTTGCCAGTTGTTTAAATACATACCACTGGCCACCCTTATTTGTCTTAGCTTGTTTTCGCTTACATATACACAGACATACATACACATATATGTACATACAGACATACAGACATACAGACATACATACATACATACACACATGTATATTTACAGCCTTTCTACTATAGGTACAAGACCCGAAATTTTAGGAGTAGGGGCAATCAATTGCATTGATCCCAGTGCATAACTGGTACTTATTTAATTGATTCTGAAAGGATGAAAGGCAAAGTCAACTTTATCAGAATTTGAACTCAAAACAACAACAAACAAAATGCCATTAACCATTTTTTCCCTGTGTAAATATATTCATATTTATATCATTGTACCTAACAGGCATGCTATTTTGGTTCTCAAATTTAACCAATCTGTTTTTTACTGTGAAGGTCTATGAAAATCACTGCATGAGTATATTTATATATACATATGTATACTAGTTATATACACTAGCAGCAGCACCTTGTATTGCTCAAATTCAGATAATCACAGTCTAAGACTTTCCCTCTTTGGAAATATGTACTTCTATGTAAAATCTATTCAGATGCCTGAGAGCAAAATGATTGCCTACAACTTGGCACATACTTATGCATGCACCATAAGGATCTGCATGCATATAGACAGACAGACAGACAGACACACACACACACACATACACATACACACACACACACACACACTATGTCACTAATACATTAACAGATACATAAATGTATACATACAAACACACAGTGTCACAAATATATAAATATGTGTATGCACATATACATACACAAATATACACACATGTATGAAATAGTTCTATAATTGCATTATGTTCCAATTTTTATACAGAGAATCTGAATATGAGTGTGTCTATCTATGATTGTATATATGTAGTTTATTTCATTCTA
>NC_142944.1:6655984-6670984 GCF_046866305.1 Octopus bimaculoides
TGTCAGCCCAAATTTAAATCAAGCTAAACAAAAGCTAACATGATACTGACATAACAAAGTCTACATTAGCTAATGACAATTAAGTCCAAACTTTACAAAACATTTAACTATTGCTGTTTAAAAAAATACTTATTCCAATTCACCTAAAATTGCTTTTTTTTTTTTTTTTTGTTTTTAATCATATAATTAACAAAATCTTGAATCATCTCCACTACTCTGAAGTACAACATCCTCACATTATATTAAAAAAAAACCATGGCATCTTGGGCAAGTTTCTTCCACTATAGCCCCAAGTTAACCAATGCTTTATGAGTGAATTTGGTAGATGAAAGTTATGTGGAAGTCCATCCTCTGTGTGTGTGTGTGTGTGTGTGCATGTGTGCATATGCACACATGTGCATACATGTATATGCATATCTTTGTTTGTTTGTTCCCCCCACCTGTTTGACAGTAGCAGTTGATTTGTTTATATCTCCATAACTTAGTTGTTCAGCAAAAGAGACTGATAGAATAAGTACAAGCCTTACAAAATAAGTCCCAGATTTGATTTGTTCAACTAAACCCTTCAAGGGGGTGCCCCAGCATGGCCAAAATCCAATGACTGAAACAAGTGAAAAACAACTTGCATATTACATATCCGAAAGTTTCTGTGGTAACACAACCCATCTTGAACTATCCCCTAGTGTTCAGCCTTCTCTACACCTATTACAATGAACTTACTCCTTCTCCCTCTATACTAATCCATCTTAACCATCACCAATAATATCTGCCCCACTAATATTTCCATTCAAATCCTGGATCATCTCCAGAGTTGCATCTTTTCATTCAAATGAAACCTATTAACCCTTGCCTCACCAAAACTGTGCTTGTTTGAGCCTCAGGTCAACCTTGACCAAACAGTGTTATTATGAACAGTGTTCCAGTTATGACCTTCCCCTCTAGTTTTTAAGCAGTATGCATCTAAGACTACATTATCAAATATGCTCTTTATTAATTGAACAGTCTGATACCAACCCACCTTAAACTGTCCCAGGTTCTATGATACAAACTTCCAGATTTAAGTTGGTCTAAATTAAAACCTATCAAAATTTTGTGTTAATTCATGTTCCAACAATTACAAAGTTATTTTAGTAAATGCTTCATTATTTTCAAAATTAATTGAAACAAAGGCAGGGTATTTCATTTGAAATATAGTAATAAAGGCATTAAGGTGGTAGGATGCAATGTAGAGAGCTATTTGGTTGCAGTTTCTAGCAAGTCAAGCAACCATGTATAAGAAATTCTCTTGTTAGCTTCAACCAAAACAGTTGTAGCATTCTGCGTATATTATCATTCATTCAATCATCTGTGTTAACCTTCGCTTCAACTCATGCAACCTCATTGATCCAAAGAAGCTGGATCAATTCTTGAGCAATGAGTCATTTCCCCCCACAATCTCTCTTGCTCTCTTACCAATAAAAACTAAATACTGTAAAAAGTGTAGACATCATTCTAGTTACAACATTGATTAAAATTACATCTACAATTTTTTTTTTTTTTTAAACTGTTCTGGCCAATTGATCAATGTTGTTGCCTGTGTCCTATGGCTCGTAGGCTTGTGTCAGGCAAGTATTGATTGGAAAAGACCAAATTCATATGCATACTTTGTCTACTCTTGTCTAAACTCACATGTGTCATGTCAATTGCCAGACTATAAGCTATCAGTCACAATTTGTGCTTTTGGCTAACCCAACACGAGTAGAAATTATACCACAAACACTTTCACTTTTCAAAGCAAATGAAGCACTATTTGTAATTGTTAACAAATATTACAAGAGATAATTATATTTCAATAGATTTTGTTCACCAACATATACACATCTCATTAACTATGCTGAGACTGTTCCAATCGATTCCTTATATCAGCACGAAATGACAAACTATAACAAGGTGGCTATTGGCTACAGTTGATCAAATCAAACCCAATATATACGGGTAGTTACTCTAGACACTCTATATGGTTAGGGGTTAAGGTGTTGAGAAATGGAAAACAAGGGCAACTCTGCTTGAACTTGAATTCAGCCGTTCCCAAACTGGTGATGTCAATACAGTTCATGTTCAGCATGACTTTCTAAAGACTGGTGCTTGCAGGGAAAATATGGACAAGGGTAGAGAGACACTGGTGAGGCACATGGTGACCATTTCTGATGATCATCACTTTAACATCCAGTTTTCCATGTTTGCATGGGTCAGAAGAGAGGATATTGAAGAAGAGTTTCTAAAAACTTGATGCCCTTCCTGTTGCCACCTGCCCTTTCCAGGCAAGCTAATAATCTAAACCATTACAGCAACTGCAAAAACCTGGTACCTACCAGTTATCAAGTAATGGCAACTCCTTTATCTAAAAGAGTGGCTTCAGATAAATTTTGCATATGTGTGTGTGTTATACATAGATGCATGTAAAGTATATCAACCTCATATTACTTTATATTTAAACATTCATTGACATTTAATAATGTAGTAGAATAGCGGGTTGTCTACCACATTATTGTCAATAAAGATAATAATAGGTTTCAAATTTGGGCACAAGGCCAGCAATTTTGGTAGAGGAGTAAGTTAACTACATCAGCCCCAGTGTTGAACTGGGGCTAATTTTATTCAACCTGAAAGGATGAAAAAGAAAAGTCAATCTCTGCAAAATTTGAACACTGAACGTAAAGACAAATGAAATGCTGCTAAGTATTTTGGCCGGCATGCTAACCATTCTGCCAGCTTGCCATTTTATCAATAATAACACCCATTAATTAACTCATCAGAATTGCTACCATTGAAGTTGTAATAGTTCTATGTTTGGCAGTCTTTAGTCTGGGATTTAGTCTAACAACTTTAAGAAACGATTATGTTGTAGGTATTGAAGTGTGATGTAGTATGCAAGTTGTTTCGTGCTCCACTAAACATCATAAATTATTTCTAATGACAAAGAAAATAGCTACAGCAACTGTATCAAGTGACAAAGGTAGATTTCCTCTGAAGATTAAAGGAACACCATAAAAAAATATTTGTATCTAACATGAGAAGGTGATATGTGCTTTTAAAAACAACAACCAATATATATTGTTCTCTATTTATGAGATGAGGAGTTCTGTACATTATTTACATTGGACGGATATGTGTCCTCATATCAGGTATAGCTGATCGTGTATGGAAAAGCGGAGACCACCGTCCCCTGTGGGATGAAGTTAAAATAATAGAGAGAACACCACTGGAAAATACGAAGACTAAAAGAAGCAGCACATAAGTTAGGACACAACAACCTCCTAAGCAGACCGAGAGCAGATATGAATAGTATAAGGGAACCAGTCTTAAGGAAGGATAGGAAAATATTAGGTTTATAAGCCCTAAAATTCACTCAATAATTGCCCACAGGCATATAGTGTAATGGTTAAGAGCACAGGCTACTAACTCCAAAATTGTGAGTTCAATTCCAAGCAGTGCCTTGAATAAATAATAATAATAACAACATCAGCAAAAAAAACAAAACCTTAGGAATGAGAACCCAGGGTTGGGTTCAATATATATATATATATATACACATACATACAAACACCCATCCTACACACACAAACATATCTGGCCAACTTCCAGCTACTGGGCAATATCATACCTTACTAAAATAAAAAAAATTAAAAAAAAAAAAGACAAAGATCAAAATAGAAAATATATAAATATTTATGTATGACCAGTTATGTCATTATGAAGATGACCTCTCCACTCCGACTCCAAGATAATTAGAACCTGGAATTAAATTTTGAGTTATACATTTCCTTTATCATCAAAATTAATTATAGCGAATGAATCTTGTGCTGTTACAAAATAAGCACCTGAAGACATCACAAAATTATTACAAATATAAGATTTCACCATTTGTTTTAATTACTTTTTTCATCATGTAAACGCTTGCCAAAAGACAGCCATAAATTCCAGACAAAAATTTCTTGCAGAAAATAAACATCTAAACTATTCCTAACTTTACTTAGCCTAATCAACAGACATTCCATCATCCCATGATGTGTTCCTCTTAGAACACATCTCCAACCGTGTTTTTTCTTCAGCTTTGAAGAACACAGCTTACACCATACAGTTAGACAACAATGATGACTAATAGAATCCATGCAATTTTCTTATTTTTTGCTCCACAACTGGTATTACTTACTTATTTAATGTTATTTTTAAATCTCTCTCTCTCTCTCTTTTACATGCTTATTCTATTCTTCTTTTTCCGCTACAAAACTTTTCTTCTTCATTTTCTTCAGTTGTTAAGATTGATAAGCAAAAATACAAATTTTACACTTTAGCAAAACAAACATTTATTTTAAAAAGATATTCTCAATACACAAACTTTGTAGCAATATATTGTTCCTATGTGTTGGTTAAGTCATCGTGAACTTAATTTCAAGATACATAATTTAAATCTAATTTACAGAGTCAACCATTTAGTTTTTAAAGCTGCCATATCCAGCCTTTCACACGTATCCAACAATGTCATCCTAGAAATACACAATCAGATCATAAGATAATGCATAATTAAATGAAAACAAGTTTGGGAGAATAATCTGAATAATGAAGGATTAAAGAACCAAACGAGAAAGGCAACTTTCTGTCTTGGTTTATATAGATATTTCACCTATGATCGTTTTCCAGCCATGATCAATCCATCCCTAATTCAGACAGTGTATCTAAGACTGCATCAAGGTTTCTGTTCTTTTTCTTTTCTAAGATATTATTTGAAGGAAAACTGACTGCTATTTCTAGCAGTTAAGCAGCTATGAAGAGATACCCTTCTTGTTTAGGCCCATATGAGCTACGACCTAGCAGGCCTATGACTAAAAGCATCTTGAGAATGACCATAATCTTTATTTCCTGATGCACAGACAACCCAAAACCATGTTATGCAACATGTATGGCCTTCTCAAAGACAAAGTGTGGTTTAAGGGATATTTCCACATAGAAGTTCATCCGTTGGGTCTTTCATATAGAGACACATTCACTGGACCAATTCATTTTGTTTGCATGAACTCGTGTAATTTATTAGAGAGAAATTATCATCAACCTTAACTCTTTGATTACTCAGATAATGAAGCTGGGTTTCTTTAGTTTAAAGTGATCAGATCTTTGATTTCCCCCTACAATTTAAATAAAAAATAACACATGTAAATATATTTATTTTCAGAAAAATCAGAAAAGTATTAACCCTTCTGAAACCAAGCAGCCTGAGGTTGCTCCAGATTCTATGACACACACACACTTGCACACACACACACACTTACACACGCACAAACTTAAACAGACATATACAAACACACACACACACACACTTGCACACACACACACACACTTGCACACATACACACACACACACATTTGCACACATACACACACTTAAACACACACACACATGCATACACACATATACTTACACACACACACAAAACAAACGATATAGATGGAAAACAGAATACACGGGTAACTTTACTGCTCACAAGGATCATTTCAACCCATCCTGCATTGATCCCTCATGGGTGGAAAATAATGCAACTAGTTGTGGTGCATCCTTCAGTGCAGAAGCAGCTCATCAGGTGCTACATCACCCGATGATGTACCACAACAAGTAGTATAGTTCCCCACCTGTGAAAGATCAATGCAGGATGTGTTGAAATGATTATTGTGAGCAATAAAGTTTCCCCATGTACTGCATTTTCTGTCTCTATCATTTGTTTTATGCTCAACGTACAACGAGAATTTCCTGAAGTAGATCCAGTGGCAATTGTCTAATTACTGTGGATGACACCAGATAGCCATAGACAGTGAACGTACTTTATCTCGATAAAAATAGGAACATACCCAACACTTAAATATTAATGTACTTACATACAAAGATACATACATACTTCTACACACACACACGCACATTACATGTAGAATGGCATTCAATTTCCTTTCCTTATAGTAAAACTTCACTGATAACCTTATAAACCTCCATTTCTCTTAGAAAATGGCAATGCAAACATCTTATGAAATTTTAATTTATAGACATAACACTTCCTAGCATGCAAAAAGCCAGATGTTTTCAATGACAAATATAACAATACCACCTCAATAATCGACATAATGACAGCTTATATATCAAAGCCTTTATGACATTTAAATAATGTATCCATCACACACGATTTTTTTATATTTGGTACTACTGTGATGAAGCAAGATTATTTTTGTAAAAACATGAACAAGTGAAGTTTAAAGAAACACACAGATATATTTGAGAAATAGTAAAATTTAATGTGCATATGTGTGGTTGAAGTATTTTTCTTAAAATAGGTGTTAGCCTTCAGCATTTGGATGCATACCTTCCAATTTATATAAAACTTATCTGGTAATCAGATAAAAAGAAATATACAAAAAACATATGGAGGAAGTGAAAAAATATAATTGCATTGTTCTGGCCGGCCAGCTGTTTTGACCAAAAAGTGTGTGTGTGTGTGTGTGTGTGTGTGTGTGTGTGTGTGTGTGTGTAAACATATGACAGAGTTAGAGCTTTTATAGGTAAGGAATTATGTTGGTTTTATAAAATATCCACAGAAAAGAGATGCTATATGTTATGTGTATGTATGAGAAAAGATCTTGGAGAATGACAAAATTACTCTTATGTGAGGAATGCCAATTCTCAAAGAGAGGGAAATTTATAGCAAATCAATCAGATATAGTTGTGAAGGCTCACAAGGAAATGAAGTGCCTCTTAACTGAATGATCAGTTTCAACGGATGATAATGTGTTGCTAAAAGAAATGGAGAAATTATCTGTAGATAAAGATCTGAAAAACAGAGATTATTAGAATGGAGAGGGTGACTGAAAGCAGAAACAATCTCTTTTATGATAGGTTCCATGTGAATGGTTAAATGCAGACAAGTATATAACCAAACACGGATCTTACACGTATGTACAGAAAATAGCAGTTCTAGACACTGTACATGTATCACAGAGTACTGTCAATACTATAGCCAACACAAAACCAAAACAAAACACTGCTTATATCCAAGATACACAAAACTGCACACAGTAGTGGCACAAAAGCCCACAATATAAAAAAGAAAAGGCACTTGAAATAACAATAATAGCAAGAGGGATGGAAAATGGATTACAATAACAAGAATAATAATAATAATAATGAAGTATATGTTCTTACCATTTCTAGTTCGGTAGGTATTATTTTCATTTGCTCCACCAGCCTCAGAGTATGAAGGAGATTTCACTGAAATCTGGTTGTGACTCACTGGTGGTTGTGTCTTTTCAGGAGCTGATGGTACACCCTCCATAGAAACAAAGTCACTTTTTGTGTATGAAACGTTATTATTTTGGCTTTGTAAATTTCCAAGAGTAGAATGTGAAGGCTTCATTATGGACGGTGGAATACTGTTGAGATAGTCCTGCTCAGCATCAACAGTGGACTCTACATGGTAAGAAGATCTTTTCTTCTCCTCAGTATGCTGAGAACTATAATTTGACTGAGATGTCCAGCTTTTTGGACGCCTCTTTCTAGGCCACGTATGATTGGGATCGTTTGATATGTATCCATTATAGCTGCTCTCGTAATTCTGCTGAAGATTTCCATTGCTCCTTTGCTGCTCTTCAAATTCTTCATGATTCGGTGCCTCTTGATTTACAGTTTCCTTTAAATAGAAAAGTGTTTAGCCAACATAAGACTTGATAAATTAGGTAGTTTAGATAACAATAGAAACAGGCACATGATACTGATACTGTTATCAATGAAAACCAATAAACAAATACAGGAAGTTATTTTCAGTTAAACTTTGGTAAGGTATCTGCCAGACTCGAAAACATCACTTATCACAGGCCTCCACAGTAAAAAACAGATCAGTTAAACTTGAGAACCAAAACAGCATACCTGCCAGGTGTAATAATAGAAAGTAATATGCTTGCCAGCTACATGGAAAACATATTATGTATTAAAAGAAGGTTGCATTAACTTTACCTGAATATGAGTACAGGTTATCTGTCTTTGATACTGTAATGAAATATTGTACAGCTCTAAATATTACTGTGTCTGCATCTTACATATAGATTATTATTATTATTATTATTATTATTATTAATACATGCAATATATACATGCGTAATTAAATATATGTCTGTGTGGAAAAATATTTGCGTGTATATAGGACGAGTGTGTATAAGAATGCCAGCGTGCACGTGAGTATGCTGAAACAATTAAAATAGCTACAACACAAAGAAACAATATTTCATTTACTATAATCATTTACAAAGAGAATTTAAGACATCACTTTAGGGAGTATGAGCATTTTAGCTAACTTAACAAACTGTTGACAATGTACACATACCTGGAAGCAATTAACAATAAATAGTATCTGGTCTGCAGAGAAATTTATCTGCCTTATATGTTAACGGAACTTTTTATTATCTTCTTATCAATTAGTTGCAAAAAAGAAGTGAAAAGTTAATAATTTGAGTTTATCATTTAAGAGAATTAATGACATTTATTGAAGACGGTGAAGAGATACTCACAAAATGAATTTAACGATTTAGCATTTGAAAACCCACAATTTCAAAGTGTTTTTTTATTCAGCTTGCAATGGAATGAATTGCTAAGCTAGCTTGCCAGAACATTCCTGGAATGTCTGACCTCAGTATTAGATTCCTTGCCAGTGTTTACATAATACTAACTAATAATGTAAACATCACTTAGTGCGGCTGTGTGGTTAAGAAGCTTGTTTCCCAACCACACGGTTCCGGGTTTGGTCCAACTGCATGGCACATTGGGGGAGTGTCTTCTACTAAAACCCTGGATAGATCAAGACTTAGTGAATTTGGTACAGGGAAACCAAAAGAAGCCTGTCATACACACACACACACACACACACATATGTATGTATGTGTATATATATATATATATATATATATATATATGGACACACACATACACACATGTGAGTCTTTGTGTTTGTCTCCTTTCCCCATCGCTTGACAAGTGGTGTTGGTTTGTTTACACTCCCCCATAATTTAGCAGCATGACAGAAGAGATTGACAGATTAAGTATCAGGTTTGAAAAAAGAACAATGTACTGGGCTTGGTTCAATCAACTGAAAACTCTTCAAGATGGTGCCCCAGCATTGCCACACTCCAATGAGTGAAACAAGTAAAAGAATACAAGGAAGAATATGGAACGTAAACCACAATCATAACCTGAGGCTCAGGACAAAATCCTTAATCCTCACACAAACAGAAAAAAAAAAATGAAATATTTCCCTTATTTTCATTTTTTCACAAAACAAAAATAAAAAAAACGAGAGCAATTCTTAACAAAAACAGACAATAAAGAAAATATCCATTTTACGAGTTTCTTACAGTTATCTATCTTATTTGATATTTGGATAATTCTTTTTTCTTTTGAATTAATATTATTATTAATTTCAAATTTTGGCACAAGGCCAGCAAGTTCGGTTAATAACCTCGACCCCAGTACTCATCTGGTATTTATTTTACTTTTTCCTTTGAGTCCTGAAATGATGAAAGGTAAAGTCAACCTCAGTAGAATTTGAACTCAGAATGTAAAGACAGACAAAATACCTAGCAGCATTTTGTCTGACATACTAACAAGTCTGCCAGTTCGACACTAGGGTAGCAAACTGGCAGAATCGTTATTAATAGTAATCCTTTCTATGATAGGCACAAGGCCTGAAATTTGGGGGGAGGGAATTAGTCGATTACATTGACCCCAGTGATTCACTAGTGCTTAATTTATCAACCTCGAAAGGATGAAAGGCAAAGTCGACCTCAGCAGAATTTGAACTCAGATGGTAGTGACTGGTAAAATACCACTAAGCATTTTGTCCAACATGCTAACAATTCTGCCAGCTCACCATCTTTTGAATCATTATTGATAATAAAAATCGTTACACTCTCGGAGTTTACACTCTCGAAGTGGTTGGCGTTAGGAAGGGCATCCAGCTGTAGAAACTCTGCCAAATCAGATTGGAGCCTGGTGTTGCCATCCGGTTTCACCAGTCCTCAGTCAAATCGTCCAACCCATGCTAGCATGGAAAGCGGACGTTAAACTATGATGATGATGATGATGATAATAATGATTAAAAAAAACAATAAAATTAATATAGTTAAGTACTTCTCATACGATTGGGGCAGACAGTCATCCACCACCACCACCATCACCACCACCACAATCAGCCCTAGGGTAGGTGTGTGAAGACTGAAAAGGGGGCGGACAAATTGTCATGTTTAATGAAATTACGACGGTTTCCAACTTTTAAACCTGTCAAACAGTATGGTTAAGAAAGAAGAAAATTACACAGATGCAAAAATCTATTTTGTCATCTTGTTGATAAAAAAGAGGGATGTGATGCCAAAGGAATTTCCCTGATATCTAGGTGGGAACCTGGCCTGACCTAGCCTGGTTTTCATCATTTTGAGAACCAGTGCAACAGTTCCTTTTAGATATTGCACTAAATATTACAATATTAAGGGTGTATAAGCAGGAGGTTTAACTAATACAGTAGCCCAGGGGCTAATGAATTCTGATAGGATCCCCCCATGCACACACACACACACACACTCACACAGAGGTGGCACGACTATATAGTTCCGAGTTTAGTTCCACTTCTTGACACCCTGAGCAGATGTCTTCTACTAGAGCCCTGGATTGAACAAAGCTTTGCAAATGGATTTGGCAGATAAAATCCGAAAGAAGTCTTGATCCATCAATTTTCTGTCAGGGACCCCTGCTGGTTAATGTAGATCCAAATGAATATAATTACTATCCTAATGAACAACTGTAGTAACTTTCTATTTTTCTTTTGCAGTGTGAGGTGTGGTTAACAGAAAGAAGTTATTTAAGGGAAATTATATAACTAATCCTAATGTAGGTCACAGAATTAGCAGGTAGATAAGGTAAAAACTGTCAGGAATTTGAATTATAACTTCATATCCACTACTGATGTTATTTTTATGATGCCATTTTTTCAGTATGACATTCCTAACCTGACAACTAAGGTGGTGGTAAGCTGGTAGATTCATTAGTACATTGCAACAAAATGATTAGTGGCATTTATTCTAGATCTTTATGTTCTGAGTTCAAATCACATCACGGACAACTCTGCCTTTCACCTTTTCAGAGTTAATAAAGTAAAATAAATTGACGGGCAGCAAACTGGCAGAATCGTTAGCACGTCGGGCAAAATGCTTAGCAGTATTTCATCTGCCGTTACGTTCTGAGTTCAAACTCTGCTGAGGTCGACTTTGCCTTTCATCCTTTCGGAGTTGATTAAATAGGTACCAGTTACGCACTGGGGTTGATGTAATCAAACTAATCCCTTTGTCTCTTCTATGTTTAGCCCCTATGGGCAATAAAGAAATAAATAAATTAAAGTACCAATCAAGTATTGAGGGTCAATGCAATCAACTTGACCCCTTAACCTCAAAAATTGACACCTTTGTACATTGCAATGGATCAGCATCCCATTCATGGGATTGTTGTGATCTCAGTTATTTACATCCCATGGAAACTGAGTAACTGGCCTTATGAGTTTTAAAACTTAAGAAAAAATCCCCCACCAAAAAATTTGAGAAATAAATCTTCAAAGAATTTTACTGGGGTCAGTTGAACTGACTTATGCCTTCTCACCGCCCTGAAATTGCTGGCCTTGTGCCAAAATTAGAAACCATTATTATTAATTATTATTATTATTATTATTATTATTATTATTATTATTCTTCTTATTATTATTATTATTATTATTATTATTATTATTATTATTATTATTCTTATTCTTCTTATTATTATTATTATTATTGAGGCGGCGAGCTGGCAGAATTGTTAGCATGCTGGGAGAAATTCTTAAATGTATTTCGACTGTCTTCACATTCTGAGTTCAAATTCCACTAAGGTCAACATTGCTTTTCAGGGTCAAGAAATTAAGTACCAGTTGCGTATTAGGGTCAATCTAATCAACTACCCCTACCCCAAATTTTAGCCCTTGTGCCTATAGTAAAAATGATTATTATTACGACTACTACTACTACTACTACTACTTTTAATATTAAGGTGTGAGACTAATTACTACATTATTAAATTATTAATTATTTTTATTTACAAGTTCAAATCTGAAAAGTCTCCCAATTTACAATACACACACACACACACACACACACACGAGTGTGTGTGTGTGCTTCTCAGATGTATACTTCATGGAGAAAATAAACTGGTAGACATATCTTGTGACATTTACTCCCTCCGTATTACCCAAGCACTCCCTTATTGCTTCTTATATCGTAAAATACAGTAAACTGACCAATGATGCTAATATTCACAAACCACATGATGTTGCATGATTAATTATTATGGACAATTAAATCAATTCCATCCATCACATGGAGTCTACAGATCTGTGCTACAGTTCAAGATCATTATTATTGTTGTTGTTCTTATTTTGATATTCTTCAATTTATGTAATCTTTTATTTGTTTCAGTCACTGGATTGTGGCCATGCTGGAGCACCACCTTGAAGGTCTTTAGTTGAACAAATCAATCCCAGTATATCTTTTATCTTTTACTTGTTTCAGTCATTGGACTGTGGCCATGCTGGGGCACCACCTTGAAGGGTTTTAGTTGAACAAATCAATCCCAGTATATCTTTTATCTTTTACTTGTTTCAGTCATTGCACTGTGGCCATGCTGGGGCACCACCTTGAAGGGTTTTAGTTGAACAAATCAATCCCAGTATATCTTTTATCTTTTACTTGTTTCACACATTGGAATGTGGCCATGCTGGGGCACCACCTTGAAGGGTTTTAGTTGAACAAATCAATCCCAGTATATCTTTTATCTTTTACTTGTTTCAGTCATTGGACTGTGGCCATGCTGGGGCACCACCTTGAAGGGTTTTAGTTGAACAAATCAATCCCAGTATATCTTTTATCTTTTACTTGTTTCACTCATTGCACTGTGGCCATGCTGGGGCACCACCTTGAAGGGTTTTAGTTGAACAAATCAATTCCAGTATATCTTATCTTTTACTTGTTTCAGTCATTGCACTGTGGCCATGCTGGGGCACCACCTTGAAGGGTTTTAGTTGAATGAATCAATCCCAGTATATCTTTTATCTTTTACTTGTTTCAGTCATTGGACTGTGGCCATGCTGGGGCACCACCTTGAATGGTTTTAGTTGAATGAATCAATCCCAGTATATCTTTTATCTTTTACTTGTTTCACTCATTGCACTGTGGCCATGCTGGGGCACCACCTTGAAGGGTTTTAGTTGAACAAATCAATCCCAGTATATCTTTTATCTTTTACTTGTTTCAGTCATTGCACTGTGGCCATGCTGGGGCACCACCTTGAAGGGTTTTAGTTGAACAAATCAATCCCAGTATATCTTTTATCTTTTACTTGTTTCAGTCATTGCACTGTGGCCATGCTGGGGCACCACCTTGAAGGGTTTTAGTTGAACAAATCAATCCCAGTATATCTTTTATCTTTTACTTGTTTCAGTCATTGGACTGTGGCCATGCTGGGGCACCACCTTGAAGGGTTTTATTTGAACAAATCAATCCCAGTATATCTTTTATCTTTTACTTGTTTCAGTCATTGGACTGTGGCCATGCTGGGGCACCACCTTGAAGGGTTTTAGTTGAACAAATCAATCCCAGTATATCTTTTATCTTTTACTTGTTTCACTCATTGGACTGTGGCCATGCTGGGGCACCACCTTGAAGGGTTTTAGTTGAACAAATCAATCCCAGTATATCTTTTATCTTTTACTTGTTTCAGTCATTGCACTGTGGCTATGCTGGGGCACCACCTTGAAGGGTTTTAGTTGAACAAATCAATCCCAGTATATCTTTTATCTTTTACTTGTTTCAGTCATTGGACTGTTGCCATGCTGGGGCACCACCTTGAAGGGTTTTAGTTGAACAAATCAATCCCAGTATATCTTTTATCTTTTACTTGTTTCAGTCATTGGACTGTGGCCATGCTGGGGCACCACCTTGAAGGGTTTTAGTTGAACAAATCAATCCCAGTATATCTTTTATCTTTTACTTGTTTCAGTCATTGCACTGTGGCCATGCTGGGGCACCACCTTGAAGGGTTTTAGTTGAACAAATCAATCCCAGTATATCTTTTATCTTTTACTTGTTTCACTCATTGCACTGTGGCCATGCTGGGGCACCACCTTGAAGGGTTTTAGTTGAACAAATCAATCCCAGTATATCTTTTATCTTTTACTTGTTTCACTCATTGGACTGTGGCCATGCTGGGGCACCACCTTGAAGGCTTTTAGTTGAACAAATCAATCCCAATATATCTTTTATCTTTTACTTGTTTCACTCATTGGACTGTGGCCATGCTGGGGCACCACCTTGAAGGGTTTTAGTTGAACAAATCAATCCCAGTATATCTTTTATCTTTTACTTGTTTCACTCATTGGACTGTGGCCATGCTGGGGCACCACCTTGAAGGGTTTTAGTTGAACAAATCAATCCCAGTATATCTTTTATTTTTTACTTGTTTCAGTCATTGCACTGTGGCCATGCTGGGGCACCACCTTGAAGTGTTTTAGTTGAACAAATCAATCCCGGTATATCTTTTATCTTTTACTTGTTTCACTCATTGGACTGTGGCCATGCTGGGGCACCACCTTGAAGGGTTTTAGTTGAACAAATCAATCCCAGTATATCTTTTATTTTTTACTTGTTTCAGTCATTGCACTGTGGCCATGCTGGGGCACCACCTTGAATGGTTTTAGTTGAACAAATCAATCCCAGTATATCTTTTATCTTTTACTTGTTTCAGTCATTAGACTGTGGCCATGCTGGGGCACCACCTTGAAGGGTTTTAGTTGAACAAATCAATCCCAGTATATCTTTTATCTTTTACTTGTTTCAGTCATTGCACTGTGGCCATGCTGGGGCGCCACC
>NC_142944.1:6674582-6679582 GCF_046866305.1 Octopus bimaculoides
TGTGGTTAGCCTGAGGCTACAGTAGAAGACACTTGCCCAAGGTGTCATGCAGTGGGACTGAACTTGGAACCATGTTGTTGGGAAGCAAGCCTCTTACCGCTTAGTCACTCTTGAGTATGGTTAAGATTTGATTAATAAAGACTAAACATGACTGAAAATGAAAGTAATTAAGCAATATCAGCCAACTTGAATTGTGAAAAAATGATATTTATTAAGAGAGAGAATGGGAGAGAGAAATACTGCAGGAGAGTGGAGAGAGGAAGGGAGGAAGGAGAAGAGAGAGAGAGAGGGAGAGAGAGAGAGAGAGAGAGAGAGAGAGGGAGAGAGAGAGGGAGGGAGAGAGAGAGGGAGGGAGAGAGAGAGGGAGGGAGAGAGAGAGGGAGGGAGAGAGAGAGGGAGGGAGAGAGAGAGGGAGAAAGTGTGCATGCATGTGTATGTATGTATGTATGTATTATATATATATATATATATAATATATATATATATATATATATATATATATATATATTGGGTGCAAGGGGTATTTGAGGACACTTCATTTTTAGTTCACTACACCTTCAAATTATTTAATGTTTTTTTTTTTTTTTACCCTGATAACCCTTTCACGGAATGCTAACTCAAGAAATGGAAAGACCTGCAGTCATAGTTGCTATACATGCAAACCAGAGTGATTTAGAAATTAGCAACTTTCCAAATATTGCAAGATCATTTGTACACAAAGTTTGGTTGGGATTGGAGGCATGTGATGGTAAAGTTCCATCAGTATCAGAGAGAGAAAAACATTCACAACGCTCAAATACTAAAAGGATACTGGACGGGTTTTCATCAATAATGTTTTGAGCATATAGTATAAATTCTAATGAGTTCTATTTCTAAAGAACTTTGGGTGCCAGCATGGACTATCAGAACTGTGGTACATCATGACATTCGATACAAGTCCCATATAATGAGGAAAGGCCAATTCGTGTCTGCAAAGACACAGGAAAACTGCCTCATCCGTTCAAAATGGTTACTTACCAAAGTGGAAAATCCTCATAAACAAGGAATGCTTTGGGTTTTCTTTGACAAAAAAAACTCTGACCAAGATCAAAAGTCTAACAGAAGCAATGACAGGTGGTTATGTGCAGATCCATCTGAAGTACCCAGAGTGATGCACACGAAATTTCCAGCAAATGTGATGGTTTTGAGAGTGGTGAGTAGTGAAGGTCATGTGATGCCTCCCCACTTTTTTTTACACAGGGTCTTAGAATTAATGCTACTGGATACATCGAGGTACCGGAAACTGTTATGAAGCCCTGGATTGATGAAGTATGCAATGGAAGGCCATATATGTTTCAACAAGACTCAGCCCCTTCTTACAAAGCCTTAGTCACCCAAGAATGGTTGTCAGAAAATCTTTATGATTATGTAATACTCAATATGTGGTCTCCAAACTCGCCCCATGGACTACTACATGTGGAGCGCTGTTGAGAGGAAGACTAACCGTCATCCTCATCATATCTCATGGTTTCACTGAAGGCTACCATTGTCCAGGTGGTGTCCTAAATGAATAAGGACCATATAGTGTCAGCATGCCAGTAGTTTTGGTCCCACATTGAAGCTGAAAGTGGTTTCATAGAATAATTTGCTTGAAAAAATCAACATCAAGACTTATTGCACAAATATTTATTCAAATACATATTTATTTATGCTGAAATACAGTTGTTTCTATTGTATACCAAAATTATCCCCAAACACCCCTTGCACCCTGTGTGTGTGTGTAAGGAATATGCTACAGTTTCTGTGACAAGTGTCATAAAGGTTCAATCAATGGAACTACCAACTCAACATTTCATAACGAGTATGCCACAAACAGATGTACTCATATAATACTCAAATAAAACCATCAGCATTGGGATTCTATGTGGACAATCTGACCATTTGAATAACAGATGCCATCCATCCAATGGCCTCCCACAGATGTTTTCATCTACTTCATTTGGCTCCCAACGTTTAATCTGAGCCTATGATTGTAAAGCAATATCAACACCCATATTTATCTTTCTATCTATCTATTTCTCTATCTTTCTGTCTATCTAGCTCTCTCTCTCTCTCTGTCTATCTCTCTCTCTCTGTCTATCTCTCTCTCTCTGTCTCTCTATCTCTCTATGTATGTATGTATGTATGCATGTGTGTATCTATCTATCTATCTATCTATTTATTTATATCTATCTATCTATTTTTAGCATTTAGATTACTCTGTCAAATGTAATGTTTATTTATTCACATTATTTTGAATTAATTGTGCATTATCTCATAGCTTTGAGATTTCAAACATGTGGTTGTTTATTCTTAGAATGACATTGTAAGGTAGGTGTGACAAGTTGGATATAGCCAGTTACAAAATAAACAGAATATTAGGGCTGAATATGGCTGCTTTAAATACCAAAGCTTAATTATTTTGTTACATACTCTCAGTAATTTAATTACTTTATATCCAGTTCTCAACCAACAACATGCCTATCCCAGCAATTCCAATGCAGTACCTACTCAGAAGAATTCTTATATTGTTATGGAGACTGAGAAAAAAAACATCAGAATAATAGTCATTTCTCCTATTCCAATGTCCCCTAATATTTCTGTTCCTAACAACTCAGAATTATTGATATAGATATAAGAATTATATATCAATGGATTGTAAAAGAACCATTTCAGTATCCTATAGTTGAGTCTCTTAAGAGATGGTAAAGAGTAAAGAACCCCTTCAGTCATGAACGACCATCGGATTGCACCTGGAAAGTTACCCTCAAGGCACACAAGTCCAGGTAATGTTGTTTATGGAAAACCTTTCCATTTCATGCTACCAATGTTATCCAAGGCAAAGGCCAATACAGCTTGGCACCAGTGATGTCACAACTCATTTCTACAACTCAGTGAACTGGAGCAACGTGAAATAAAGTGCCTCGCTGAAAAACACAACACACACAGCCCAGTCCAGGAATTGAACTCACTACCTCATGATTGTGAGCCTGACACTCTAACCACTGAGTCATGCACCTCCAAGATATGGTAGGTTAAAGATGTATACAATCTGAGATGCAACCATAACCCTATTGATGCAGACATGTCTGAAACATTGACAAGTTCTATGATACAAACTTCCTGTAAAAGTAATCTAAATTAAAATCTTCCATCAAAATTTCATGTTAATTTAAGTTCCAACCATCAAATTAATAATGATGTGGTTATTTTACAATTTTTTTTCCAAATTAATTGAGATAAAAACATGGTAACAAAGGATGAATTACTCTAGAAATTTTTTGCTCATTCAGTTGAGATATTTCTGCAAGTAGAAATAACAGTTTCTTCTGTTTTTCTCCTTAACTAACAAAATCAGGAAACAGAGTGGGAAGGAAAAAAAAACAAAAAAAAAACAATATTCTTTGTTCTATAACTTCAAATACTAATTAACTTATTTATTAACACAAAAGATGATTAAAAGAAAAACAAAGAAACAGAGCAAAAATGCAAAATAATAATGTAAGTCTTTGTGTATGTTGTTTATTCAGCCATCAAGTACAATAACATTGGGTTGTTTGAGAGTTCTATTCCTCTATTTCATAAGAAATATCAAAACCAAAATTCAGCCACATGGTTACTTCCCAACAACATGGTTCCAATTTCAGTCCCACTACACGGCACCTTGGGCAAGTGTCTTCTACTATAGCCTTGGGCCAACCAAAGCTTTCTGAGTGGATTTGATAGATGGAAACTAAAAGAAGTCTCTTGAGTGAGAGAGAAAGAGTGTGTGTGTGTGTACGTGTGTGTGTGTGTGCATGCGCGTATGCTCAACTTCCCCACTGCTTGACAACTGGTGTTGGTCTGTTTACATCCCCATAACTTAGTGATCCTGCATAAAAGACCAATAAAATAAGTGCCAAGCTCAAAACACAAGTGAAAGATGAATGATTTCTCTAAAGGATGAGTGAATAAGATTAATATATATGCACGCATATACATACTGTATCTACTTGTGTACAGGTCACAATCCTGTATGTATACATGTATAAGCCTCACCCAAATTTAGTGTTAAAGCTTGGTACAAATTTTTTCCCCTGCATCATTTTAGTCTTTCCCCCCCCCCCCCCCCCCCGCCATGTATAAGTTCCACCCCAGTTTTCTCAGTTAAAAATCAAATATAAAACAATAAACATGGTAAATGCACGCAATATTTATTGTCCCTTCCATGCATCCACTTTCACACATGCACACCCCTGGCACTTTGTCGGTTATGACGACGAGGGTTCCAGTTGATCCGACCAATGGAACAGCCTGCTTGTGAAATTAACATGCAAGTGGCTGAGCACTCCACAGACACGTGTACCCTTAAAGTAGATCTCAGGGAGATTCAGTGCGACACAGACTGTGACAATTCTTTGAAGTAAAAGTACAACTCATTTTTGTCAGTTGAGTGAACTGAAGCAATGTGAAATAAAGTGTCTTGCTTAAGGACGCAATGTGCCATGGGGAATCAAACTCACAGCCTTACAATCATGAGAACACCCATAACCACTAAGCCATGCACACCCCCAATATACGAATATATATCGTATGTTATCCATATTTATTATATCATACCTTGATACTGTGTGGACTAAGATCCCTGTTGACAGGCTGCTGGTATTTATAGAGTGTTAAATACTTTCAGTATGCAAATTAGGGACTCCTTCATAGAGTAACTGCTGCATTTGTTGAGTATATAAACAGTTTGGCTGCTTGTTTCTCTGGAGACTGTCAGAATGATGTAGATGCCTCTGATGAGAACATAGTTAGGTTTGAAAATTTGATTAAGGTTGTTCATACTTTTTTCAGTCTGCAGAGAAATGGCTAAAATATTTGCTATGATTATAATTATACTATATGTTACCTACATATACCTTAACTAAGATCATGCAACTAAAACAAAAAAAAACCCCCCAATGTTGACTCAAAAAATCATTTAAAACCTTATTAGTTTATGT
>NC_142944.1:6684582-6694582 GCF_046866305.1 Octopus bimaculoides
AAAGACGGTGCTCCAGCAAGGCCACAGTCAAATGACTGAAACAAATAAAAGAATAAATACGTACTTGTTTTTAAAGTAATCCCTTCCACTGTACAGTCATTATGTGCGAGATAGTTAAGGGTGTGAGTTGAACACTTTTCTATATTCTTAGTTATTTAGTTTGAAACTAGTACTTCAGCATATTTCAAGAAAATTGCTTCCATTTTCTTTGATGCTGTTTCTATTTATTTTTAAGGGTGGGGGATAAAGAGGGAGGGACTACATACTAAGAATAATTTACTCATAAAAATGAATAAGAAGAAGAAAAGGCAATAAGTGTTTACCAAGTTATATTTTTTTATATATATATAACTTGGTGATATTTGAAGCTAACTACAATGAAGTTTACATGCATGATGCAAGAATTTGGAATAATTACATTTTCTCCTTTTAGGTCAAATTCCAATTGAAAATGAAAATGGTTGGTTAACCCTACAATGCAGCAGCACTAGTGTTCCACAAATTCTTCTCAAGATGACAATTTTTCATAAGACAACTAGCTTTATTCATTTCTTTATAATCCACTGAATTATATTTCTTATAATCCCTTGTAACAACCCTTATGCAGCCAAGTGCAGTTGAATTCATCACCAGTTAACACTGCTTGCTGGACCAATATGATAGCAGTATTTCTCTGCTAGTTACAGCCTACAACAGAACTGAAAGCTACTCTACATCACCTTTTGTTGTTGAACTAATCTTAACTCTTCAGTGTTCACATTACTCAGTCAGCCGTTAGGTGTATTTCTTCACATCGTTTTGAATTTATCCTGCATTATTTGTAGCCTCAAGATTTCAATGATGTGATTGTTTATGTTCAAACTGATATTCTAGGTGTGAGAGGTCAGATCTGGCCAGTTTGAATATTAAACTCGTAGGATATTTTGGCTGGATATGGCCAGTTTAAATGCTAAAGGGTTAATACAATACATGCTTTAGTTAAATGGGGCATCAATATGCTATGTCTCAATTCCTCCAGCTTACAGACCGTGTCATATTGATTTCCTTTTATCGCAACAACCTTTCTGTTCACATTATATAAGTTGGTCCATATGAATGTTATTCCATGGACTTACACATAGGCACAAGTATGGCTGTGTAATTAAGAAGTTCGCTTTACAACCACATGGTTTCGGGTTCAACTTCATTGCACAGCAGCTTGGACAAGAGTCTTCAACTGTAGCCTCAGGCTGAGCAATGCCTTGTGAGCGAATTTGATTAACTGAAACTGGGTGAAAGCCCATCATATATATATATATATATATATATATATGTGTACATGTCTTGCATCACTTGACAGCCAATGTTAGTTTGTTTATATTCTCATTACTTAGCAGCTCAGCAAAAGAGAATGACAGACTAAATAACAAGCTTTAATAAAATATTGGGGAGGTGAGGGGTGTCATCATTTTAACTAAAATACCTTCAAGGTAAGTGTCCCAGTATGGCTGCAGTCAAATGACTGATACAAGCAAAGAAAAAAGAAAAAAGAAAAAATAGCAATACATCTACAATATATTTCATTTTCACAAGTGTTGTAATTGACAATTATTACTTTTTACCTGTAAAAATTACAATCTGATTCAAACTTGTACACTACAAACTTTTGGGAGTACTCACATGCTGTTTAACCACATGGTATTATGATACCTTGTCCTGAATATGACCTTAATCTGCATCTAGTGTTGGGACCCTGTTTCTAGTTTTCCAGCATTTTGAGGAATGTGGAACCATCGCTTAGTCACTACTCTGACCCAGGGTAGTAGCACCCATCAGGATCCTGGCTGAGTTAATTATCATGTTATGGGATAAACTCCCAAAACAAAGCCTTCTGAGTACCTTGAGAAAGGAAAAGGCCTGGGGAGTCAAATCAACAGCAAATCAAGGAATGGAATTCCTCAGTTTGGTGTCCTCTTTGATTCCCTTCTGGCAACTCCAGGGTAGGGAGAGGTCTCCAAGCCCTGTAAGGTAATTCATCTAAAAGACCACGTCAATATAAAAACCTACAGCTTGCTTGTCACAGCAGTTGTCTGAGCCTGCTGATCCATTATGATCAGATCTCCAAGTCTGATGAATTGGGGTCAGAGAACACAGACTGGTTCTCACGACGACATGTAAGCTGGAAATAAAAACCCTGCAGCAATAAAGATTTGGTTACACAGTCACTCGAGGGCACACTGCTCTTCTTCATGTTCTTCAAACAGGAATAAATTACCATCATTATAATACTATTTAGCCTTGCAGAGATCTATATTTCTGATAGTACATAGAAAATAAGAGAATTATGCATGAATATTTCCTACACTTATGTAACATACTAAAAATCATTAGATTCTAATCCAAATCATGATTGTATGGTCAATGGATGTGTCTTTGTCTAAAATATTGATATTTTCAGAAAGTGCTTATGCTTATTCACCAAAATTTATATGATCAATGTTTCACACACATAGCTTCTATATGGACTTTTTTATGTTGAAGTTTCCAATTTGTCTACATTAAACATACAAAAATTAAAAATGAAGACTTTTCCAGAAACATACACGTAATGTTTTTGTTTTTTTTTTTTGCAAAATCAAATAGTAAGTTTCTGAAACTAAAGGGCCATCTCTTAGAGTGAGTAGAGAGATCTCGTCAATCTTAGAAAGTTTTGACAATAAAGCAAACAGTAATCCTTTCCTAGCCACAGTCTACATTGAAGGTGCATTCCATTCTGGAACCTCATCACCAATCTCCAGCTCCACACATGCCACTTTTCTCTTCTAAAATGTGAACAGTCATGTGGCTCTTCTATAACAAGAAACCCTTTCTGCTCTGGCCCTTTTCTCTCATATTTTACTCCTCTCTACCCTTTATTCTCCTAATATAAGGTACCCCCACTTCCCATCTAATGTCCACAGTCTTGCAAGCTGCCTAACAACTTCACTTGTACTGGATGCAAGAAAAAAAGCACCCAGTCACATGCTGTAAAGTAGGTGGCATTAGGAGGGGCATCCAGCCATAGAAATCAAGCCAAAGCTGACATAGAGCCAGATCTGGTCCTTGGACACTTTGGATCCTGTGCAACCCATGTCAGTGGAACACAGTCATTAAATGATAATCATGATGATGAAATGTAGCCCAATATTAATTTGCTTTACATAAGACAGTCTAATATCAAATGTATTTAATGCTTTACATATCTAAATATCCCCATCTAAATATTCCTGGGTTATGTAAAGTATTCTGCCTTTTATATGTAATGTTTATTTTCATCTTGCTCATCATCTACGATCACTCACAAACTGCTTAATGTTTCTTAGAGAGACGTTTGCACTGGTATGGTCATGTACTACGGATGGATGAGGAGAGCTGTGTGAAGAAGTGCCACTCCCAAACAGTGGAAGGAATCCGGGATAGAGGTGGTAAAGCATGACTTTCAAACATTGGGCCTCAGAGAGGCAATGATAAAAGACCGAGACCTCCGGAGATATGCTGTGACTGAGAAGACCCGGCAAATAAAGTGAGTTCACAGCAGTAGCCTACGCCAGTGTCGCGTAAATAGCCAACTCAAAAAGTACCTTGGATTGTAGGGTGACATGCTGTGCTTGAGGAGACCTATTGAGTCAAGTATACAAACATCAAAATCAAATGGAAATTGTAGTTGTGATACCCATGCCGGTGGCACGTAAGAAGCACCATCCAAACGTGGCTGATGCCAGTGCCGTCTTGACTGGCTTCTGTGCCAGTGGCACATAAAAAGGACCAACTGATTGTGGCCGTTGCGAGCCTCCTCTGGCCCCTGTGCCAGTGGCACGTAAAAAGCACCCACTACACTCACGGAGTGGTTGGTGTTAGGAAGGGCATCCAGGTGTAGAAACACTGCCAGATCAGACTGGAGCCTGGTGCAGCCTCCTGGCTTCTCAAACCCCGGTCAAACCGTCCAACCCATGCTAGCATGGAAAGCGGACGTTAAACAATGATGATGATCAAAATAGGAGTTTCTAATTCCCATAATGTGGATAAAACTATTTCAAGTGATTACCACATGGAGAGTACGAATAAAAAAAGCTACTTCAAAAGGAGTTTTGCATCACCAAATAAGCCTAGTTTTAGAATAAGCTGCAAAAGTGATGGGAGATGACTAAAAGTGCCATCAGTTTTAGGACAAGAGGAAGTAAACACAATCTACAAGGAATTTTAACTAACAATCAGGCTACAACACTGATATGACTAAGTATATTTCTTGTGCCATTGATGTGCATTCTCTTGGAAGCATTGAATTAGTCTTTAGACAAGATATTTTTGTCTATCTTGCTCTACTTAAAAGCAAAATTAACTAACGATTCATTTGGGAAAAATAGAGAAAGCAAATAGTTTGTTTTTCATTTGTCTTGTGTTAAGAATGCCTTAAATACATATAGACCTTATGAGTCAAGTGACCTATGGAAAGAATGTTAACATTTAACGATTCCTACTCTTAAGAAGTCAGCAGTGCCAGAAGTTCCATTCAATAACTGCAGCCCATGCAGAGTATTATTAAAAGAAAGAGAAAGGAAAAAGGGAAGTCAGTTGTTAATTAGGTTGTTTTCTTGAAGATTTTGCCCTTTAGGGGGCTGAAAAACTTGAAACTTCAAAGAAAATTCATGTTTATCATTTCAAATTACCTGCATACTTTAACAAGCATCATCTATTCTAATCATGTTTAGATGTTAATTTTCTTTCCTCCATTGCACATCCTCATAACACAAATGTTGAAGCAACAACATTTGAGAGAACAGGAGTTATAAAACATGATCTTTATTCGAAAAATGAATTATATCAATACCAATATGTCTGTCTCTATTTTTATCCTTTTTTTTTTTTACTGCATTTATCAGTTTCGTGTCATACAATAAACAATATCCTTTTCATGACATTAACAAACAAATGTACTGAAGACTTCTCCTACTTCTGATAGAAATATCTAGATATCTAGATGCAGGAGTGACTGTGTGGTAAGTAGCTTGCTTACCAACCACATGGTTCCGGGTTCAGTCCCACTGCGTGGCACCTTGGGTAAGTGTCTTCTACTATAGCCTCGGGCCGACCAAAGCCTTGTGAGTGGATTTGGTAGACGGAAACTGAAAGAAGCCCGTTGTATATATATATATATATTTTTATTTATATATATATATATATATATATATATATATATATATATATATATATATATATGCATGTGTGTGTATATGTTTGTGTGTCTGTGTTTGTCCCCCCATCACCACTTGACAATCAGTGTTGGTGTGTTTACATCCCTGTAACTTAGCGGTTCGGCAAAAGAGACCAATAGAATAAGTACTAGGCATCCAAAGAATAAGTCCTGGGGTCGATTTGCTCGACTAAAGGCGGTGCTCCAGCATGGCCATAGTCAAATGACTGAAACAAGTAAAAGAGTAAAAGAGAGAGTAAAAAGAGTATATCAGGAGAAAAGATTGTTTCCATTTGTTGCTTATGTGGTTTATTCAGAAATTAGGAAGGATCAACCCCATGAGAGTCTTCTCAAAGCCTGTGAGACTGAAGGCAAGAATTGATTTGTGGGTTGCTGCAGTAAGAAAAGCATTGTAACACTTAGTTATCCTCTGTCTGGGGATTTCAAATGAACACTTGCAGTATATCGGACTCCACTAAAGGCTGGATGGTGATGTTAACTTTTTCCTCTCTTGTACATCCCTTGTGATACACAGAACATATTTCCCCAGCATCCACGTGCATCATATATGATGCACATTCCCAATTTCTTTTTTTCAACCAAAATAACTTGGGACTTTAAAAGAAAAGCTTTAAATTACTCATGAAACAAGAACCAACTAAAAGTCTGAAAACATGTATGAATGTTTAGGACAAACTTATGAAAATACTTTGGACAGGCAAAGGATTAAAGCAGGCACAGATTAAGACTATCATCCACAAAAGATATAGTACATTTAATAGGCTTATACACAGTTTCCATGTACAAAATTCCATTTTTAAGGAGTTGAGGTCCTCAAAATAGAAGACACTTATCCAAGTTTCGTGAAGTGGGATCAAATCCAGAACAATGTGACTATAAAGCAAACACCAGGAACATAAACACTTTATTGAAACAAATCTAATTATCACATAGGAGAAGGACTACAGGAAGAAATCCTTCAGAAATCGTTCTCTCACATTTTTCCCTTTTTTTTTTTTTCAATGCTACCATCAGTTGAATGGATTTCACATTGTCTCATCATATTTCTTTGTCATTTAGCATACTAGAACAATAGAGAAAACCCAACTAACACTGCTGATGTATACATCATGCTTTTTTAATACATATACATATATATCCTATTATAAATTCAAGTGATGTTTCTCTGTCCATTACGTTTTTATGTTTGTTAACTCCTCGTAGACCATTAGCGCAAGGTCAATAAAACTCAAACCAGCAACTTCCCTAATCCCAGGGAACGTCCTAAGGGGATCTGTTTTTTTAATGGCTGCCTAATTGGGGCCCCACTCATGCTCTCCCCCCTTATTTTTACTGCATTTTAAACTAAATGGTGACCAAATCAGAGCAATGATAATGAATTTCATACCATGAACTCCCAGGGAGTATCATAAGGAGGTTTAATTTCTGAAGGGCCACTTAAATGGAGCCCCACTGTTCCCCCTATTTTTACTGTGTTTACCTCATTCCTATGCTTATTGATTAAACTCTGATCAGCATCAGTGCTTAACACATTTGCAGAAATAAGTTTGGGCATTCTAAATACCTTCACATACACTGAGATGAAGAGTTATAACAGGTACGTTTCAGGTGTGGTTGTGTGGATGTTTATATTTTGTAGTTTATGAAACTTAGGTCTAGTATATATAAACTGGTACTCTGTTAGTTACAATGACCAATGAGTGTTCCAGTTGATCCGATCAATGGAACAGCCTGCTCAGGAAATTAATGTACAAGTGGCTGAGTACTCCACAAACACGTGTACCCTTAATGTAGTTCTCAAGGAGATTCACCATGACACAGAATACAAGACAGCTGATCCTTTTGATTACAGACACTACTCATGTTTGCCAGCCAAGTGGACTGGAACAATGCAAGATAAAGTGTCTTGCTCAAGGACACAATGTGCCACCAGGAATCACACATATGACTTTAAAATTGTGAACCAATTACCCTAACCACTAAGCTACACACCCTCTCTCTCTCTCTCTCTCTCTCTCTCTCTCTCTCTCTCTCTCTCTCTCTCTCTCTCTCTCTATATATATATATATATATATATATATATATATATATATATATATATATATATATATATATAACTACACACGTGGTGTTGATGATTTCTATTCCCTTCTTTGGACCTTTCATTTTCTCCTTTCCAATGAAGAGCAATGTTCAAAATATCAAAAGCTCTCTCTTTTCACTGATCATCAAAACTAATACATTCCTTGTGCATGTCCTCTTGTTGTTTTGTTATTTTTAATTTTAATGTTCATTTATTTGAATCGACCATACATTTACATTTATATTTAATTTATTATAGACAGCAGTGTGGAATGTTTTACCAAAAAGGAAAACTATAATTGCTACTAAATATGACTAGGGTGTTAGAACAGCCACATTGTCAGAAATAAGAGCTAAAAAGCTCTAATATTGTAGTCAAGGCACATAATTGTATATATATATATATATATACTGAAAGAGATCATAATCCCCCAAAAGCACCAGTGGAAAATTCACTAGTTTGTAGATAATCCAAGATATATATATATACATATATATATATATATATATATATATATATATATATATATAATGATGATGATAGCTAGATATCCCTCATATCATTAACCAGTTTACAGCATAGGCTGAGCACATTTTGTGCCACCAACTCCCCCCCAAAATGGCCAAAACAGAGTGGAAGAGCCCCCAACCACCACCACCACTTATCAGTTCTTATTCAGAATTAATGCCAGCCAAAGCAAGATGCATGTAATGTGGCTTGTACATTTTGTCTTAAACACACACACACACACACACACACACACACACACACACACACAAAGTGGCAGGCAAAGAGAAGGTTACAGAGTTATGAACATTTGCTATGTGTATGCACATGCACAAAGGTGGTGCAACGATGCCAGTAAATAAATATAATGCACGTGTACAAATATAAACACACAACGTTAGCAGTTTAATCTGAAAACAGAAATATTTTAGTAAGGTCAGCTTGGTCACTCAAAATAATCTGTGCTGAAAATTTTATATTCTTGATGTTTTTTTGTTTTTTTTTTAATATTAATTGAATTGTGGTATTTCACCACACACCTGTAAAGTATCAATGACGCATGAATAAACACTGAAAAAGGAGCAATATCAAATGGAATTAAACAAAACAGCATTTACTGAATTGAAATATGATTCTATGAGACATAATTGCATGTTGTATACTATCCAGATAATTCTAGATAGCAATTATTACCATTAATTGTAGATTGCATATTACACAATTGCAAGCAGTTAGAATAGAGGAAATTTAAAGGTGAGACATTGAAAACTCATCTCCCACCCCTTGCACACACAAAGGACATTGACAATAAAATTTTAATAAAGTAATTTCTACTGGAAATGGAAACGGTTGCAATCAATGGTCAGTCAGTTCACTAAGATTTTAATCATCACCAATCCAGCAAAGCATGCATTTGGCTGTTGTCATTAAACAAATACATTGTACAACACTAAGAATAATTCTAATATGTAAAAGCATTTGACCTTTCAAGAGAATGCTCTAATCTTGATTGACATAAACCATTTGTTTATTCTTAGTGTTATGCAGTTGTACAGAACACTTCAAGATGGTTACAACTGTTACATAAATGAAACATCGAGATTGTACTAACTCCTTTTTCCAAAGTCAATATTTGTTATTTGTCTGTTGCAAAGTTAATGACTGGCTTAAAAGGTGACACATTTGTTTTTTGTTCCCTGTTGAGAGAAAATAAATCCACTCGAGGTTTTCCTTGGAGCACAATTAATGTACAATGAAAACAAAGTAGTTATACATATGAGATTAAATCCTGAGAGAGAAAACAGAGTAAAATATAAATCAAATCAAATCACTGAAAATGTGTTTTAAACCTCAGTTAATACAGAATCTTTCATAATGTATCGATCATTATAGTGTCTTATTCTTCTTCAAGTGGCCACAACCAGATTTAGACAAATCCAGTAACTGGCTACAGTCAAATAATAGTTGCTACTTTACAAGAGGAATCTGGGAAGTCCAAAGGCTACAGGACAGCCCATAAAATGAAAGGAAGCTGCTGCCTAACAGATTAATATATGGACATCAAAGGTGGAAGGACCATTTCCAAAGAGTTGCATCTTCAGGACACCAGCAGCAAATTGATAAGATGAATTTATAATCATTACATAATATGTGACTATCTTCAAAATCGGTACATTAAACATTAATAATCATTCCACAGTAACTAATAAATACTCACTAAATCACTAACATTGAATTGGGTACACACACATTTTACTAAGTAACTAGATGGGTAAGATTTATACTTAAAATAGGAAAATACTGCAAACCAGATCCAGAAAGTCGTTCTGGTTAAGAAAAAAAGGAAGGAAAGGAAGGAAGGAAGGATTTGGGATGTGCCATATGGTAGGTGCAACAATGAGACTTGATATATAATCAAAACACAAGTGCAAACATGAATGAAATGAGATACATACCAGATTATAACTATATGGATTAAATGACATTCCATAATAGGCAAGCTAGTATGAAAGAAATAAACAAAATAATTGACTTCTACTTGTAAATTATTTGCGAGGGAGAACTTAAATTCATAACTTTTTTGTCACACATTAGTGAAACGAAGTCCATTTGATATCAAGGTTATGCTTTATCTTTTTTTCTCTTGTTTTAACTAATCAATTGTGAAATTTTGTTTTATG
>NC_142944.1:6699582-6732082 GCF_046866305.1 Octopus bimaculoides
TAGGGAGGGGACTAGCCACAAAATTTCAGGCCTTGTGCCTTTAGTAGAATAGATTATTATTGTTGTTGTTGTTATTATGTTTTCTATTATTATTATTGTTGTTGTTGTTGTTATTATTATTATTATAGAACCTTACTGTCAAGAACAAACAAAGTCATTATTACTTGATATGAGTTATTCTGTACCCAGTGTCATCGCATCGTCATAGCAACAAACATTTTATTAACCTTTATCTTCAGTGTAATAGCTACTTACATTTTTTTTACTTCATTTCTTTTTCACCCTCATAGAATAAAGAATAAAATGGTTGCCTAAGTGACGATAAATCCCACCCTTAATGTGATTAAGAACGCAAAAAGCTGTTCCTTTTTATCGTTGCTTTCTTTCCTCTCTTATTTGTAAGCATTAGTTTAAGCATTAAATTACATATTCATGTGACTTCTTATCCTTATGAATAATTTAACAGATGAAAAATAAATATGCAAATTTTAATATAAGCAAAATAAGCATGAATGAAAAAAAAAATATAAGCAAATAAGCATTAAATTGACACATTCTAAAATTTTATCTTAAATTTCAAAACAGAAAATTAAAATGATAATGTAGCAAAATACATTTGAAATAACTAATTGATATAATTTGATAATCAGCTGATCAATAACTTTAAACTTTAATATGCTTCACTGAATGAGAAACCTTCTTTGTTTTTTTAAACAATGAGAAAAATGAAGAATGGAGTGATGTAAGGGAGGTAATAGCTTGACATATATATATTGCTTGTAATATACTCAAATGGAACATCAATCTGCTTGTAGACTTAATCGGAGGACTTTTTATCTTCTGTTCTAAATTGCTATACAAGCAGGTCGTTGTTGCTGTATTATTGTTTGATCCCAAGCAAATCTTGTTTGTGTAGATCCATGATCAAAAGCAATCCAAACAGGGTTTTTTCTTCTTTTGTTTCAGATACTGTGATTAGATCTACACTAATGAAATCCTTCATTCTTTTAATATGACAAAATGTAATTTAAATAAGACTTGCCTGTTATTTCTGCAGCCAAGTAAGTTAGATGGGGGGGGGGGGGATATTTAGTCACTTGCTCAAGGCACAGTATTTCAGTGCCAGCAACAGAATTAAACAAACTTCAAAGTTCATCTGATCTACAGCAACTATATTACTACTTCCTAAACATCATGAAAAATATAATTCATTTCAAAAATTTCACCCACAAAAATCCCTCACTAAATTAAAATCCTCATCGATATTTATATCAAACAAAAGGCAATTTTTATAATCAACTTAACGAGGATGTATAGTAAAAAAAATCCAAATATTGTATTATTCAGCATTCTTACAATACATCCACATTAAGTTGGATATATAGATTGCCTTTTGGCATTAATACTGCTTGTGTAACTAATAATTATATTAAATAGTATTTTTCCATTATTTCTCTGCTTATGGTGACATAAAAATATAATACATAATTCTAGATGTTCTTGCCTGGCAAGTGATTTGATCTGCAGCTGTATGTTGAAACTAAAACATTTACAGCATGGAAGATACATATTAGTTGTTCAAAAACAGGAAAACTGTTAACTTCAATTAAACACTTATTATCTGAAATCAAAATTTTCATCACACCAACTACAACCTGGTCACTGACAAAGTTTCCAGTTACAGTGGAGGCATGTCAGTGATCATGTTGTGGTTGGTATAAAGAAGATTTTTGATACCAAATGATAAATGTTTAAGAAAAGTTAATAGTTATTGTGTAACTGTGAATGACTCATATACATCTTCCACACTATAATATATATATATATATATATATATATATATAATAATGATATTAGGGACAAAATCCAAATTACAGGTAAAAACTCAATTAAAATCAATTTATAAAAAATTAAAATTAAATTGAGCTTTATAGATAAAATATATATAAAATATATAGTTTTAGGGAAAATAACCAAGTTTCAAGAACTCATCGATGAAAATCCACTATCACATATAGAAAACTATATATATATACATATATATATATATATATATATATATATATATATATATATATATACAGGTAATAGTGTGTCACAAAATAAAATGCATTCAATATATACAATGAAAAACAATTGTTAATGAAACCTGCAAAAGACTTGGATTACATAATTGATATTAGATAACGTAAGGACCAACACAAAACAGGAAAAGAGAGAAACAAAACAATAGGCCTGTTGTATTTCTCTCTATTAAATTGGCATTAAGCTTTATATTATTTTACAGGAGTGAAGGCAAAAATTCATAATATTGTTTTGGTGGGGGTAAGGACCAAAGTTTTTGCCAGTTTTCAGGATAGAGAAATAGAGAAATATATTCAATTTCATTACCCATCATGATGTTTACAAGTTTAGAATTTCAAAATAATAATATACACTTACATCAAGGTAGTTCAAAACACATTACCACACGCACACACACATATGTAAATATGTATTTACATGCACTTGTATGTGCACACATATGCATACACAACTGATACATGCCAATACATAGACATCACATATACACATTTATATACTTATACATACAATGTCAAATATGACGGTGCATGATGTGTATGCATATGTTGACATAATACATACATGCACATACACACACCCATATGTACATATATATGTACGCACTCACACACACACCATATATTTGCCTGACACCCTACCATATGTTGGATGAACACATAGGGTGGGGGCATTTATTTTTACAGCCAGATGCCCTTTCTGTTACTAAACTGTAACTGTTTTTCAAGTAACGGACGACTGTATAGATGGATGGGCCGATGAATGGAAGGATGTACAGACAGAACACACACACAAAAATATAACTGTATATGCATATATTCATGTAAACATACATCGATACATCCATAAGTATATCAATATGTGTGTGTGTATATTATGTGTGTGTGTGTGTGTGTGTGTGTGTGTGTGTGTGTGTGTGTGTGTGTGTGTGTGTGTGTGTGTGTGTGTGTATATATATGTACATACATTCATATATAGATATATGCACATTTAGCTTTGCAGTCAAAATTGAGGGTTGATGCCAGCAATAGATAAGATTGCCCAATGTCAAGGATGAGACTTGTTTCTTCTTTTTTCCAGGGTAGTTTAACTGATGCTTTAATTCTTTTGGTGAGTTTACATCAATAAACTCTAAGTATGTTTACAATTCACACCACATAATAGATTACACCATATGTTATGGATATAGAAAGAGAGACAGACAGACAGACAGACAGACAAACAGAAAGAGGGAGAGAGAGAAAGAGAGATTGCCAAATATTACAGTTTTGTAAACACAAGATGGAACTGTACGTGTTGCATAATGTTGAGTTTATTCATGTATTTATTTAAACTGTGACTTGAGGTTTTGTTCATTGCAGAGTTTCATACCAAGAGTCTGCAACTTGAGTAGCTACCTTAGTTTTAAAATATATACACAAATATACACGTGTATATGTGTGAGAGAGAGAGAGAGAGAGAGAGAGACCGAGGACATAACTGCATTCAAGTTTAGTCTTTCGTTAATGATTTTTTTAAAGGTTGGCACCAAACTAGGAATACGTTGGAAGGGGAGTACATTGCAATGTGACTAAGGGGAGTGAGTGAAGCCTTTAATATTACATAGTATCATCATCATCGTCATTTAACATCCGTTTTGCATACGAGCATGGGTTGAATGGTTTGGCAAGAACTGGAAAGCCGTGGAGCTGCACCAGGCTCCATTTGTCTGTGTTAGCACGGTTTCTACAACTGGATGCCTTTCCTAATGCCAACCACTTTACAGAATGTATTGGATGCTTTTTACATGGTTCCAGAACAGATGGTATTTACATGGTTCCAACACAAGTGCTTTTCTTATGTGACACTGTCATTGGCAGTTTTTTACATGGCACTAGCACAGGTGCTTTTTACAAGGCACCAACATGGGCCATGACAAAGATTCTGTCCAGGTATATTAAACCCTGAATAGCAACATCAAACCCATCCTGCTGCATGGGTTTGCCAAGTCATTACAAATAAACTCAAAAATATCCTCAGAAAGTTTCAAATTTTCAGTGGTACTTGAAGCATCCTAAACATTAGAAATCTAGAAATTATGTGAGCAACAAAAACTTCTGGGCAAAAACCAAGCTGGAACCCATTGGGCAAAAATACCAAACATGAAGATGAGTAGGCTACATGTTAGGAAAACTGAAAGGTTGTTTAGTAAGGCTAGATTTAGATTGAAGCATAGGATACCTAAGAATTACCCGATGAAAACTTACGAAAGAGAAATAATGTAGAACCAAGCAAAAATAAATGTACAGTTACAGAATGTTTTGGAAAATTTTTAAGGAAAACCTGTGTTACCCAACAAATCAAAAGAGGTGATGATATTTCATTGTTAGTTCTTTATGTTTAACTAGAAGCAACAACAACATTCTTTTGAAGACCTCCTCAGCCTAATCTTCAGGAGTGAAGTGGCAATGGTGATGTACAGTCTTACCATGATTTGTACAGAATGAGACAACTGTTCACACTTGTTTAAACATTGATGATGTGACACAGTTGACTGGACATTTAACAACAATGCTTTTCAACACTGGAAGTACACACAAAGACATGCACACACACACAAATATACACATACAGATATAAAGAGAGAAAGAGATAGACACACACACATTACAATTTATAAACTGAACACTTTCCCTCTCCTCATACATAGGCACATCTGTGGTTGTGTGGTAAGAAGCTTCCTTCCTAGCCACAAGGTTCCAGGTTCAGTCCGACTGCATGGCACCTTGGGCAAGTGTATTCTACTATACCCTCAAACCAACCAATGCCTTGTGAGTGGATTTGGTAGATGGAAACCGAAATTTGCCTATCATGTGTGTGTTTATGTCCCCCATAACTTAGCAGTTTGGCAAAAGAGACTGATAGAGTAAGTACCAAGCTTTAAAAATGTTTCAATTTGTTCAGTTAAAAATTCTTTACGGTCATTGCCCCAGCATGACCATAGTCTAATGACTGAAACAAGTAAAAGCTAAAAGATAGAAATATCCTCACACACAAAAACAGGGAGAGAGAAACGCAAAGAAGGAAGGAGGGAGAGAACAAAAGAAACATTAAAACATGTCACACTTGTTTTTGTAGTAGGTTTCTATGGGAACAGGGGGAATAATGCAACTGATGAAATCATTGTTGCAGGGTTTAAAATTGCTTAACCTTTAGTTCCAAACTAATGACAAAATACAAACTTAAAAAAAAAAAAGAAAATCAACATATAGACACCATGCAATTTTAAGCACAGCTACAACAATTTTTAACAGTAACAACATTATTCTCATGACCCTTTGCTGTTTGGTATGAAAACACTGCAAAATATGCAACTACCACCACTTCATTCAGAAGATGAAGGAAAGAAGGTCTTCAAACAATAGATTTTTAGGAATGTTATTGTCCTTAACTAAACAAAGACTAATAAAGAAATAGAAAGTTATTAAAAAAAAAAACAGATTAAACTCAAGCACAGTTATGTTTCCAATATAATCTATATTATGAGTATGTCCTTCATGGCCACATACAATTGGCTGAAACTAGTAATACCTCATAAATACATGTGTGTATGTATGTAAGATTTATATAGATATATATATATAAACTCTTCGAAATGCTTAGTTTAGAATAGGGGCAGCTGATGAAGAAAATGTTCTCTATGTGGCCTGTTTGTTTTCTGTGCTCTGTTTATGTTCTGTTTTTCATTTTGTCCGCGTTTTTTTGTGACATCCTGTACCCAGATATGCATCTATATATACATGTAGATGTAGGTATGTACATACATGTACGTATATATGCATATACTCACATATTATTTGTATTATTTTATATATATATATATATATATATATATATATATATATATATATTAGTATTATACAATGAAATATATGAATTGTAGGATTAGAATCTGGAAAAATTAACAATCTTCAAGTTATGATGTCTTTGGAAATAAAATTATTTTAAAAATTTAATATTAGCATTTTTCCTTGTGCAAACCACTAGATATACAATGCTGTTTCTGAATATATACATACGTTAAGGGACAATAAGAAAAACAAAAAATTTAAAACAGTTTCCAAATTATTTTGGAAACTGCATTTGTATGCAAATATTCTTTTAAATCACTGCCTGATATGAATTGTTGTCAAATTATAATTCCTCTCATTATTAAAACTACAGAATGTATAATTTACAAAGCTTATATTTTCACTGTACTGTGGCTGGTTTCACTTCAGATTGTCAAGAGGTATCTTATTCCTGGGTATATACTTTGTCCTATACTGGATTCAAACTAAGAGCCTTTGTTTTTAACAATGAAGTAGTATAATACAATGGCTCTTAGAAGGGGTTCTAGGGAACCCTAGAGTTCTGTAGAAAAAATCCTAGAGGTCAACAAGATGCCTTTTAATAAAATTTAATAAAAGTTTACTTCAGTAAAAAGTAGCATTTCACCATATTTAAAACAAGTTTCATGCTGCTTTTTCTTTCATATACAAATGAATAAATTCCAAAACAGTTTTTGTTTCATTTAGCATTTTAGGGTAGCAGAGATTGTGTATAAAATGTCGATATGGGATCTGTGATTTTTTTTTTTCTTTTAAGTTCTGCTACAAATTAAATGAGAACCAATGATCTATTACATAAAAATGTAATAAAAATAAAGCTTCTTAGTCAGAAACCATTCAGAAAATATGTATACATCCAAGAATAAAATTATACGCTGGGGTGATTTTGTTTCATCTAGTTCTGAAGTATATTGTGGTTTTTAACACTATACATCATGAAAGGAATTTTCCCTGGATGAAAATCTATAGCCTCTCACATTTAAACAACACATATACATTAAAATATATGGCATTGGTAATGTTTACATTATAGCACTGCTACTACAGCATAATGTGAATTTATGTGCTAGCTTTTTATCCAGGAGCAAGACAGTGAATAATTGTAAATATGCTCTCTAAAGATGAGCTTAACCCATTACCTCCCATAATTCAATTAACTGGAATTTTTTTTATGAAACTTTGATTTCTAGCATAAAACAGCCTTAGAAACATGCTGGAATGATCAAAATAACATTTTAAATAGAAATAAGCGAGATACTGGGTGAAAAATTAGCAAACCTCATTTAAATATCAGAGAAATATACCTAGTAGATATAGCAAAAAGGTTAGATATGTGTAAATATTGACAGATAATTATGAAATTTGTAATTTTTAAGTGATCTCATATGAGATCACTGGTAGGTAATGGGTTAATATTCTTGGGAACATAAACGTCTTTCTTTTCTCAATTTCCTTTTATTAATATTTACTAATAACATAAAATGTATTATTATACTTACATCAACTTCTTCCATTGTTTCATGAGAATTTGAAGGCCATGTAGTTATTCTATCAGGGGAACCGTTCTCCTCTTCAACATTATATGGAGTATCAAATACCTGTTCTATATAATATACTGACTGAGGTACAATGGTTAAGGGAAAATACAGAGATCTCTTAAATTATGAAGAAATAAAAATAGGGTTGAGAAATGATTATTACAAACTTAAACATTACTAAATATCAGTATGTTTATTCTGAGTATTATTTCTTTTTTCATTTTTAATAAAAAAAAAAAAGGATAGTATTCAAAAAGATTTAGAACAAAATAAATTATTAAAGTATAAGTTAAAATTACAAATCAACCTAACCATATATTCAAATTTCGTATTTGCCTGTATATTATATATAAACTTGATTATAGAATTACATAATGAGTGCTCAGCTCTGGACACTAGCTTAATTATACCAGAAACAGCTGTAAATTAATGAACATTGATTGCATAATTCCTCTTATTAGTCATTCATTAATTAATATTAACTCTCAACCTGATGGCTTACTCTAAAGTATGAATGTATTGCTATGTCTGAGTCATAAAATACACACACACACACACACACACTTCTAGTCACCACTTCCTCTCTTGTAGGTCACTCAATATTGACATACATCACTCACCTCGTACTATCCATTCTCTTCTTGAAGGCATGCAGCTGCCATCACCATCTCTTATTTTAATACTCTTGATATATTTAAATTGGAATCTATAAAAATTCTGTTAATTTTCTGAAGTAAATTTATAAATTTCAATCTTTATTATTAGTAAGAATGAGAACTATTTCAGCAGATGAACTAATTGGGTCAATGGCAAATATCACAAGATGCTGAGTGGATGAACAGAAATAAATGTCCAACAACCAGGATCAACCAGTTCAGTTAGTGAACTACTGCTATTATCGTAGTCATGGCATGCACAGATGAGATATTTCAGCTAGGAAAAGACCAAGACATTCATGCCACATTTCTTGAATGGGGTGTCTGGTATAGGAGATTTAAATTGATGCAGGCAGGTTGTCTGACCAGATTAATTGAAAGCATACCATTCAAATAGGGGCATTTCATTTTACTTGTGCCGTAAACACTGCACTATATTGGATACAAATCTTTAAAATTATTTTTCAGACCTTCATTTGACTCAAGTTAAGATATGTAGGTTGAAAAATCGCAGGTGAAACAAGGGTTGGTTTACTTGCCAGAATATGTAAAAGACATTGCAAATGAGAGATTTCAACCATCTCAACTATTCATCTAATAAGAATACAAAACCAAAGTGTAAATATAATTCAATGTTAGTAATATCTTTTTCAAATGCTATAAATTGCAACTTATGAAGAAGAGCTGGTTTGATAGAGTTCAGTTAAGGTTGATGGTGGAGCTGCATTCCCTAACTCCAAAATAAAAGAGAAAACGTTGATCCGACAAATGGATACAAAATGCTATCTGATATGCTGAATTTACAGGCCACTCAAAAATAATTAGTTGACTGCCCAGTGGATAGTATATTACTAATCCAGACATTGTACTGCTATGCATTGTGTTCACACTTCATCTGCACTATGTATGTTGATAGAGATCTGATCACATCATCACAACTGCCATACTCATATACTTTTTTAAAATATTTCTCTAAAAGATTACAGCAATGTATAGGAAAATAGAACTATAAAATATGCACCTTCCACTTAGATCATAATTTGGACCACTTCATTTTATCAGAAAAACACACACACCCAACCAAAAAAAAAAAGAACAATAGGTTAATTTAAAAAAAAAAACTCAAAAATTTCATGGCTTATGAAATTATAAACATAACCCTAAAACCCTAAGTGGAGGCACGTGGCTTAGTGGTTAGGGTGTCAGCACCATGATCATAAGATTGTGGTTTCAATTCCTGGACCGGGCAACGTGTTGTGTTCTTGAGCAAAACACTTCATTTCACATTGCTCCAGTCCACTCAGCTAGCAAAAATGAGTAACGCTGCGATGGACTGGCGTCTCGTCCAGCTGGGGAACACATACGCCATTGAAACCGGAAAACTGGGCCCATGAGCCTGGCTAGGCTTTAAAAGAGAGCATTTATTATTTATAAAACCCTAAAGTATCTTGAACCTGAAGAAATCCCCTGCACGCACCAATAGTGTATCTACAAATACATATCATGTGACCATCTGATCGAGCAGACTATCAAATGTTGTTACATTGCTGGTGACAACGTTTTGCATTGTTTTAACTTTTGAATGATGCCACCCTGCTGGCTAGACAAGTGGCCAACATTTCCCCTGATTGGAAGGCTAGTCCACCACAGGGTTACCCGTTTAAGCTGAGTGCACTGGAGCAACATGAAATGAAAGTGCTTTGCTCAAGAACACAATGAGCCACTCAGTCCAGGAATCATATCCATGATCGCTAAATTGTGAGAGCAACACCCTAACCACTAGGTTACATGCCTTCACAGACAAATAATCAATTCCCAGAATCTAAAACTATTATAATTCTAAAACTCAACAAAACAAAAAAAAAAAACCCTGTGATGCAACATCACACAAACCAATCATCTTAGAGACATCCTCAAACATTTAAAAAAGACTTGACTTTGAAATCATTGACCCAGTCACTCTATTTTTAAAATCATAACTTGGATTTGAACCACTACACTCAACCACCACACTAGCAGAGTAGTATTTCATATCCTGTTTGATTATATGATGCTTTGACTAAGAATGGAATTTTACTCAAAATGTACAACCTGATAGTTTTGGTTGAATTTTATATTAAACAAAGGATATAATATCCAAGGCGTATTGTATATTTTTCTTCCAATGTTATATATTCTTGTTCGGGAATTCGTACATCATTTATGAAAGTCTGTAAAATAAATAATAAATAAAAATTAAGACAATGAAGAGATCAACGGATTTTTTTTTTTTAAAGAAACATTGTAAATATACAAGAAAATTATAAAAAAACAATGAAATTTCTTAAGGTAGAATTTATTTCTAAGATTTTAATCTAGAACAAATTGTGGAAAATAGGTATGAAGGTACAGCTCACTATAACTATGATTAAAGTAAAAACAAACACATAAAAATAAAATAAAGTAAAAGGTGGTGGTCCTATAATAGTGGCAGATTAACTAAAACCAGTAAAAAGATTAACAGAATACTAAAAAAAAAAAAAACACTTGATCTCATAATTACTGTGATTGAAAGGATCAATAGATAGTTTTCATAATGTTAATCAGACAGGAAACTAATCTTTTCTTGTGGATCAGAAACTTTCATCAATTCCAAGTTAATTTCTTCTCAGACATTAAGCACCAACCAAGAGAATGGAAATGTGTGGCAAGATTAAAAATTGGATTAAAATTCTAATTTTATTCATTTAATCTTTGTATCACAAATTTAAACTGTAAATAATATGAATTTCTTTTGACATACACAAATTAATTTTTAAAGGGAAGAGTATACCAGCAAAAATTCCAAATCACAATTACTATTCTCCCTTGTGAAAATAAACCCCATATTCTACCTTTACATAGTGAGTATTTCTTCTTCAGTTGAAGTTTGGTTTTATGTACATTATTTATACACAGAGCACACGACCCACAAGCTATGAAGCCTTAAATGCAATAATCTCCTTTCTCCTAAAGGCACAAGACCTGATATTTTGGGGGAAGGACAAGTTGATTATATCAACCCTAGTATGCAACTAGTACTTAGTTCATCAACCCTGAAAGGATGAAAGGCCAAGTTGAACTTGGCGGAGTTTGAACTCAGAGTGTGAAGCCCAGAATGCTAATGATTCTGCCAGCTTACCACCTCAAATGCAATGATATCACAGAAAGTAATCAGCTATCCTCTTTCCCCTAAAACTGCTGGCCTTGTGCTAAAATTTAAAAACCATTATTAAAAGTTTGTGTATGGCACTGATAAAGTGACAAATTAAATGCTTTGCAAGTATTCACTTACATTCCTTGACACTTTGAGTTCAAATCTCCTTGGATTGAACTTTGCTTTTCACCCTCCAGAAGTTAATAAAACAAGGAATGTATCGGGGCCAGAAAAAAATAAAAATCTGCATTCTTATGCTGAAGTCAGAAATAAATTTTGAAAGTACATGTACTCTAGAAGATTTTTATAATCTTACTGACAATATAGACCAACATTGATAAACAACTTTTCTTTCTTTTCTCTTGTAGCTCCTGTCAGTATGAAGGATTTTTAGGCTAATTTTTTTCTTTTTTCTTTTTTTTTCTTTTAGGTTCTTTCAATTATTCCCATAGTGTCCTTTTGCTCCTTTGTTTTCTAATTTATTTGACCTTTGATAGAAAAGCTTCACTCTCAAAAGAAACTAGGTTCACATACAAACATTCTTGTGAACAAATAAATTAACCCTCCACAACAGAAATATTATTCACACAAAAATTACTCTTTTTTTTTTCTTTCTAAAATTGTGCATCAAACCTTCATTCATCCAAAACTATGTTAAATCCTTAATTTAAACACATTCTTTTTTGATAATCTTCTTCATTACAAGAGCTACCTTGTTTCTTTCTACCATTTTTCCCCAGTTATAACATATGTGTCTCTGAGTGCCTAACATATCTTCCTTTTGATAAGAGATGCAAAAGAAAGGAATATTCCTCATTTAAATTTCTATTCAGCTAAAGAGCTGCTCTGTAACATGGATATTTTCTAATCACCTAAAGTAGGCATTATCACTGTATGGCAAGAATCATGCCATTAAGTCCCCATTTAATTATAAAGACATCTTAAAGTTAAAAATATCAATATTTTGAGAACACTTCAATCAGCTCAAAATTATTCAATGCAATTGTCTTTCTGCTTCTCATCAATTACTTCTGTAAACTATCTAACTAATCACTATGTAAAATCCTCAACTGTCAAAGCTGATTACAACTGAATGAGAGAGAGAGAAAGAGAGAGAGAGAGAGAGAGAGAGAGAGAGAGAAAGAAAGAAAGAAAGACTTGTAATTCTTTTAAATATTAGTTTGTGACTAGAGCAAACATACATTGAGCTTAACACAATTGTCATACAAAAACCTTACATAAGTCTGTACAACAAAACAAATCATGTCAATAGATATACCATAAAAACTGATGTAATTTACGCACTTTTCTCGCAAAAATAAAAATAAACTTTAGTGGGTGCATAAATTACGTGAGTAGATCATTTCCAGAAATTGTTTTTGAAATTTTTTTTGTTGAAAAAAAACGTACAAAATGTAAACATTTGTACCGGAAGCTGACTCGTTTAATGTCAGAATAGGTTTTTACAGAAAAAAATAATGGCTTAAATATAATGACGTTGACTTTTATTTATGCTGGACAGTATAATGCTTACTTTTTCTGTATAAATTTACTAAAACCATTTAATGGTCAACTACTTTTTGAAGTCTGACGTTCATGCTAGTAAACACAGTCTAGGCCATATTTTACATTGCTTGCAGTTTCTATCTATTGCAATGGAGCACCATTGACATACATAGTGATATGGATATTCTTGACTGAAAAAAATGTAAAGATATGGATAATCTTGATTGTATGTTTTTATTTTTGTTTGTTTATTACTAGGCACAGTTTGTCATACTGTTTATACCAATTTCAAACATTGGCTTCATTAACATTAAAATGCCTTCTGACGGCTCTATTGCCACATTCAAAGGCATATTCAACATATTTAATTTCTCCTTCGCATAAGTTCTGCCCATGCTGACAATAATGGTAATGACAAATTTTTAAGTTTGCTTGACATTTTATAAGTGTGAAAAGGATTAAAACTTCGATAATCTGTATCAAAGGTCCCAACAAGTATAGGCAGAAAAGAATTCTGTTTACATAATCAATCTGATCGGTTACCTTCCTCTGTCAGTTGAGTAAAGTGTCATCCAAACTGATGTTTACAGTAATTAAACTTAATTTGCAGCATCTGTGCATATTTATCAGCTTTGTTTTTGTTGGTAATTCTTAACAACTTTTCCTGTGATCATGATTTGAGAAGATATACAGAAGCATGCTAAAGATCGGACATAATCTCTTGTGGGCAACAAAATGTAAAATAAAGTTTATTATAAACAACACAAACACTGTAATTTAATAGCTTTCAATGTGAAAACCTGAAATTATTTTTATTTAATGAAAATTTAATAAAACTATTCATAAGTAAGTGAAATTAGGTTAAATACAATTAAATTGAAAACCATTTTCCCCTGGCTATATAGGCAATTCTGAAAACTTTTAGGTGTGAATTCTACATGAATAGAAGCTTTTTTTAACAAAATCATGTGCGTAAATTACACAGGTGCACATATTACATGAGCTTTTACAGTATATATCAAATATACATGCATATAGCATATGACATCAAGTTTAACCCTTTTGATACCAATCAACATAAGACTTCCATTATATAGAAATAGCAGCTGTATTTCACCTCAAACCACAAATTACTGCCTTGTGTATGCACATAAGTATGTTTGACCCATCAAAGGAAACCTCCACATCATTGCTAGATCTGATAGGTTTGATTAAAAGTTGGCTGCTTTTCTGATTGCCTTCTGAATCCAATCAATGAGGTACCACTATATATTTCAACTTGATAGATATAGCAGCCAAGTCAAATAACACTATTAGCTTATGCATATATGAGGCAACAGATGAGACACCGACATTGTACCAACAAGAATGAAATAAGTAACCAAATCTCCCTCAAATCACACCCAACTATATTAGGTATATATTAACCAAGGCAGCTTGTACCTGATATCACAAAATATTAGAAACAGCAGCCAACTATCCCTGAAATATCACCCTCTCATCTTACAAAGTATAACACGATTTTTGCCCTTTGGTAGCAACTGTTATATTCTATTTACTCACTCCTAGAAATTATGAAAAATGGCTAATATTTCCTTCAAACTTTGCTTTTGTTACATTTATAACACATGGCTATGATTCTCTCCCACTACTACTCATCATCAGAGATCCACAAATTGTCAGCCACTAAGGGTCATGCTTAAGTGGTTAAGGTCAAGCAACTGACAAGCAAATCTGTTATATTGAGCAGAATATTTGCTATAATGTTATTTGTTTCAGCAATACAGAACTGAATCTGTCTGAAATGTAAAGGAAAATAGGTCAGTTTCAAAACTTTGATGTCCAGGTCACAAAAAGCAAAGTTTGAAGAGAACAGTAGTCATTTCTTTTGATTTCTAAATAGAAGCAAATAGGAAATAACACTTACTGCCCAAAGACAAGAAAGAAAAAGTATGATACAATACCCAGGTATCAATGAATACTTCTACTAGTCTTAAATACAATTCTTTAGCCCTTACAAAAGAAACTTTCTGGTAGCATATAAAAAAAAATTATCTTTATTCAGTTTTAATATTTTATTTATTTGGTAATATTTTGTTATATGATAGGATTATAGATAAACATTTTACTGGCACTCCATTGGTTATGGCAACAAGTTGATTTGATCAATGGAACAACCTGCTCATGAAATTAACATGCAAATGGCTGAGTACTCCACCAACACCTGTACCCTTAATGTACAGTTCTATATTTAAGAGATGAGGAATTATGTACATTATTTACATTTGACGGATATTTGTCCTCATCTTGTTTGTTGTTAACACAACGTTTCGGCTGATATACCCTCCAGCCTTTATCAGGTGTCTTAGGGAAATTTCAAGGTATTTTTCGATACTATCATTATTATTATTATTATTATTATTCAAGTCACTGCCTGGAATCGAACTTCGAATCTTGGGGTTAGTAGCCTGACTCTTAACCCTTTAGCATTTAAACCGGCCACATCTGGCCAAAAGTATTCTGGCTGTTTTATGTTCAAACTGGCCATATCTGGGCTCTCACACCAACCCTACAATATCGTTTTAAAAATTAACAGCTACCTCATCAAGATCTCATAGCTACAAGGTAATGCATGATTAGTTCAAAACAATGTGGATAAAAAAGCATTAATTTTGGCAGAATAATGCAAACACTAAAGGGTTAACCACTACGCCATATGTCCATGATTTGAATAATAATAAAAATAACATTGAAAAATACCTTAGGAATGAGAACCCAGGTTGGAAATTTCCCCAAGACACCTGATGAAAGCTGGAGGGTATATCAGCCGAAACATTGTGTTAACAAGAAACAAGATGAGGACACATATCCATCAAATGTAAATAATGTACCCTTAATATAATTCTCAAAGAGATTCAGTGCAACATACAGTATCACAAGGCTGGCCATTTGAATTACAAACACAACTCATTTTTGCCAGCTGAGTGAACTGGAACAACGTGAAATAAAGAGTCTTGCTCAAGAACTCAATGTGCTACAAAATATTTGAACTCGTGATGTTACGATCTCGAGCTGAATACCCAAAACACTTAGCTTTGTGCTTTCACGATAGAGAAACATAGACAAACCATGACTATATAAACTTAGATTTATTTAGTTTATGATTAAAGAAGATAATTGTAAAACAGATTTATTTTAATGGAAAACACAGTAATTTCTTAAAATAATGAATGTCATGTTGACTAATTTAACCCTTTTTTTTCACTACATCATGTAAATCTAATTTTTAGATCTATACTTATCTAAATTTAAATCAAAAAAAATTTTTTTTTAAACCATCTGAAAAAATATACACTAAAAAATATCCAAGTTAAACTACAAGGTCTCATTCTTATTAATTTCTTAATTCTTATTTGTAATTTTGTTTCACGCCTATTTTGTCATATCCAAAAAAGGGCATAAGCCATAACTCAAAGATAAGATTTAAAAAAAAAAGAAAATTAATTAACTCAATTAATAAAAATGGAATTTGAAAGATTGCAGCTTGATGTGTTACAAAACCACAAGGGATGAGGAACCAACAAAGGACCCTCTATATAGTTACTCACTCTGCTAGAAATAGCAGCAGCCAAAACCACTTAAATCACATCCTACCTTCTTAACCCTTTAGCGTTCAGATTAATATGTCAACAGTAATCCTTATTCATTAATTAATCTGGTATTATCTTGTAGCTTCAAGAGTTGAAAGATATAATTGCTTATTTTTAGAATGGCATTGCAGGGTAGGTGTGAGATGCTGGTTCTGGCCAGTTTGAGCATAAAATGGGTGGAATATTTGGGCCGGATACAGCCGGTTTAAACACTAAATGATTAAAGAGTGAACAATATTTTGGATAATATCTATTTGAATCTACTCTGCCTGAATAAAAAAAAAAACGATAGCGTCACATTTGCAATGTTTTTGATTTTAAGTCTGCTAAATTAGATTTCTGGTAACTCAGGTTAAGCAGCAATAATTCTTGATGCAAAAACTCCATTCTTCTGAGAAGAAAGATGTCAGAATTGAAAGCTTGGAGACAATCTCTAAGGATTCTTTACATTTGAACAACATTATTTCATGCAAAGAAAATTATGATACCTGGTGCTTATGGCAAGCGGTTTCAATTATTAGACTGTGGTCATGCTAGGGCTCTGCATTTAAGTTTTTCTTTTAGTTTGTTTTTCCTTATATATCATCCTGAGTTTGCCTGACAGGCACCCATGCCGGTGGCACATAAAAAGCTAGTCCTCAGTCAAGCACGCATGCATACAATGAGTTTTCAGTTTCTGTTCCCAAATTTCAATCACACAGCATTGGTCAATTTGAGCTTAAGGAAATGACATGTGGCCATGTCTAACTTAATAACACCACCTGGTGAAATCTTAGTTATATATGGGGCATCATATCATGGCCCATTCTAGTAAAAGAGTTATTATTGTTGGAGACATGTGGCCATGTCTAACTTAATAACACCACCTGGTGAAATCTTAGTTATATATGGGGCATCATATCATGGCCCATTCTAGCAAAAGAGTTATTATTGTTGGAGACATATCCAGGTGTAGGAGGTTGGTCCGGGATTTTTTGAAGAAATTTGTCCAGTAAACTTTTGAATTTTATGGGATCCATTTCTGTTTTGACGTATTTTGGTATAATATTGAAGAGAGCTGGACTGGTTGAGGTAAAGTAGTTGTGTTGTAATGTTATCTGTCCTGAGTTCAATTTTTGTAGTAGGCGGATAGCACAGGGACCAAGTCTTGGATGGATTTTAAAATTGATGCCAACATCATTTGTGCAATATTGATGGAATATTTTCCACATCACACAAATGATGTAGTGCTCCTGGTGGCGTTCGAAAGAGTAGGGATTGAGTTTTTTTAGTCGATCCCAATAGTCAATGCTTCATGCTGTCTATCTTTCTTGTTATTGACCCCTGGAGTGCTTCCACTTTCATAATGGGAAGAGACAGTGGGCAACAGTACTCAAGGTGAGGTCGGGCAAAAGTAGAGAAGGATGATGGTGTGGACATCTCTAGACTGGAAAGTTCTCAGAATCCAGGAGCTGTTTACATGGGAACTCCAGCTTAAATTGTTATCAACAATTACTCCAAGGTCACTGGTGTTGTTGGATGACACTAAGGAGTCACCCGAGGGAAGAGCATATGGTAATTTCAGAGTATCCTCTTCTCCAAAGTGGATCAAATCAAACTTATTTTCATTTAGAAGCATTTTGTTTTTTTACACTCATTGTACAACAGCAAACAGATCCAACTAAAGGCATGTATAGTCTCCCAAACCTTTTTGGCTTTCTGGAGTTTGGAATCATCTGCAAAGACTTTCAGTGTAGAATGTTTGATGACATCTACTATGTCATTGATGTAGATAATGAAGAGGAGTGGGCCCATCACAGGACCTTGTGGGACACCACTACTGACTTTGGCTGAGCTGGATCATATTCCCTCAAACACAACATGTTGGGTTCTGGAACAGCCATGGTTGGATTGCCTTTAATCATTAGCTTTTCTATCAGAGCTGATCTGAAGATAAACAACAACAATAAACAATAATGGAATATAATACCTGTACATTATGTACATTCAATACTTCAAGTTGAAGTTTCTGTACCAGGTGCAGTTGTGACAATATGGTTAAGAGGTGTGTGATTAAGAAACTGCATGGTTTCAGGTTCAGTCTCAATGTGTGGCACCTTGGTGAAGTGACTTTTACTATAACCCTGAAGTAACTTTTACTATAACCAAACCTAAGCCATATGAATGGATTTTGCAAATGAAAACTGTGTGGAAGCCTATCACACACACACACACACACACACACACACACACACACGTGTTTGTGTGTTTGTAAGTGTGTGCTTCTGCTTGACATCACATGATAGTTGTGATAATTGTAAATGAGTGTCATACAAGCAATATGTCATTCCTTTCCAATATTTTGTAAGAACATATCTGGCCATGAAGAAGTACTAGCTTACTTGGAAATAAGTGAGGGTTGGCAACTGCTAAGGCATCTAGCCATAGAAAATCTGATTCAATAATAAACACCATCTGACCTATGCAAACTTGGGAAGTGGATGTTAAAATGATGATGAGAGTCAGCAGTTGTTTGGTGCTGAACTATTTTTTAATCATAATTGCATCGTTCACAAATGAACACCACCAACTCACTAGTCTCCTTCTCCAGCATTGCTTTTAGTAGGTCACACTTCAGTAGGCCAAAGTCTTCAACCAATAAATATCCTGAGAAGATGACCCCTTAGGTTGCATTCTGTGTGTTGGTTCCCACACCAGCATTTCACCCACTGTTTTATCCTTGTTACGAAATCAGCATCCACAGAATCTCATACTTCTTTCCTTTACGATGGAAGTAACTCTTACAAGATTACCATCAAATACCTGGTTTGTTATATGGTACTGCCATTTGATGTTAAGTGCTGCTCTCAGAACATTTCTTAACAACAGAACCAAACCTCACAAATCCCTTTTTTTTTTTTTTTTTTTTTTCCTCCTTTGTGCATGGAAAAATTGAAATTTTCCAAAGGCAATTGTGGCATTGTACACAGTAGTGATTTTGCCCAAAGAAGAGACATCTTTTAAACTGGGATTCACTCATGAATCATAAAACTGATTGGTAGTTCTTTGAAATTTATATATGCATTTTGGTATCATGACACGTCAGTAAATTATCTGATTCAAACTTGAAGTAAAAACCTGAGAATAACCATTATCAGTGGGCAGAATGCCAAATTTAAAAAAAGCATGCAGTTAAGAAAGAGAGAAGGAAGAGGAAGAAGGTGAAGGAGAAGGTGAAGGAAAAGGAGGCAAAGAAGAAATTGAATTTTGTTGGTGTTCATTTATAAATTAATTGCCATTAATAAAAAAAAACACCAGTAAAATTCCATATTCTTCAGAAATAACAAAAATAATAAAAGTAGATGTTTAATTACACATTTTTTTTTTATTCAATAGTTAACAATTCCATACACTGACACTAACTAGGTTTACACATTATAAGCAAGAGAACCTATTCTGGTAAACTCAAGAGAACCTATTCTGGTAAACCATTAGTAGTTATTTTATTAATCTTTTCTACTCTAGGCACAAGGCCTGAAATTTGTGGGGAGGGGGGCCACTCGATTAGATCGACTCCAGTAAGCAACTGGTACTTAATCTATCAACCCCGAAAGGACAAAAGGCAAAGTCAACCTCGGCGGAATTTGAACTCAGAATGTAAAGACAGACAAAATACCACTAAGCATTTCGCCTGGTGTGTTAATGTTTCTGCCAGCTCACCACCTAATTTTATTAATGCCAGTGAAAGGACGGTGAAATTCATCTCTAGTCGTATTAGAACTCACAATATGAAGAAGTAGCATAACCAAATAATGTAAGATATTTAGTTCTAGCATCTTCTCCATTTCTGCCACTCTGCTGCCCTTTCATAATGGCTTCTGTGTTACAGTGAGATGTGCTATGGATTTTTGTAGATAGGGAGTTATCTCTGTTGCCAGACATTGTTATCAGAGCATGATACTTTCATTATGGTATCTCTTCTTCTATGGATGATATTATTACCTGGATTGCTGTCTAATTTAGATACAATGCCAGCCATTTTGAGGGATGGTGGTCAGTTGATGCCATCATATGTAGTACTTGAATGGTACCATATTTTATTAATGCCAGAGGGATGTAACGTGAAGTTAACCCTTAACAGAATTTGAACCCAGAATGCAAGAGCCACAATAAATACCACAGCGTTTTTCTCTGATGCTCCAGCAATTCAGCTAGTTTGCCAGTCTCTTCATATTATGGTTCTTTTAAGACTGGAGACAATTTATGAGTAATTGCAAGAATAGCACTGACCTGTGAAAATAATTGTCAAAGATACAAAGATAGTGTTACTGGAGAAAAAAACTGTTAATCATTAGTCTCATTATCTTTGTTGGAAGGGTGGCAATTAGTACAGTCAGTTTAAATAGGTTTTTTTTTTTCTTTTTGTTTTTAACAAGGCAGAGGTGCAAGACATACAATTGTATGATTCAAAGGAAGACAACTCATTCTTTGGGTGCTACTGCTGTTACACACACACACACACACACACACATGACTGTATCTAAATGTGAGTAAGAGAGAAAGAGAGAAAGGAAGTGATGGGACAGGAGGGGAGAGGAAGAGAACAAGAGAAACATTAAAACATCTGATGTTGAAATAAGTAGCATGGAATCAGTGACGCCAAAATAAACGGCGCCAAAACAGCTTTGCCAAAATGCCGCACACCCCTTCTTAGAAGTCTTATCAATGTCATGGATACAGCTCACTCCCTGATTAAACTGTAAAAAGAAAACATGCTTCTGCTATTTTGAATAGAGAGGAAGAGTTAAGGTAAATAGAAAACAAATTTAGTTTGGAGTAAAAATGGAGGAAACAAAAATGAAACTGCCAAGCAAAACAAATATTGAAAGTGTTAACCTTACTAAGAAACAGAATGTCAGGATTAAGCGGAGCACATAACGATAATTAGCAGAAGTTGATGACGATATATTTGCTGAAGGGAGAGACAAAATTGTCGAGCTGAAATTTATAAAATCCAAGGGTTCCTTGTGAGGTGGAGGGGAAACACAAATCTCCTTTTACCAATTCTGGATTGTAAAAAAGATTGACATTTAATATCAGTTGCCTAAACTTTCTTGGATTTAAAGAGCCATTACCCCTTATCTTTTACTTGTTTCAGTCATTTGATCATGGCCATGCTGGGGCATCACCTTGAAGAATTTTAGTCCAATGAATTGAGCAAAGGACTTGTTTTTGTAAGTTTGGTACATATTCTATACATCTCTTTTGTCAAACTGCTAAATTATAGAGACATAAACACACCAACACACATATATACGATGGGCTTCTTTCAGTTTCCATCTACCAAATCTACTCACAAGGCTTTGATCAGCCCAAGGCTATAGTAGAAGACACTTGCCCAAGGTGCCATGCAGTGGGACTGAACCTGGAACCATGTGGTTGGTAAGCAAGCTCATTATCACAGTCACACCAGCTGTTCCTTATGAGCTTTATGAGCATCACCATGTCCTTAGCAATGATGGTTAAAAGAAAGCAATTACAAAATGAAGCATCCTAGGATCTACTTCACAGGTTTTATACAACAGGCATCTTTTAATTTATATTGCAATTCAAAGTCCATTTACAAAAATCCTATATACTACTCCCATTGTTCTGGCAGTAATGGTTAGGATACTTTAGCTGAAGAGGTTAAATAATACTGAAACATCTGAAGTTGTCACCATAATACTAATGGCCAGATTCACTCTATGTTGCATTCTACATGTATTTCAATTAAAATCTTTAAGGCTATTTCCCTTCGCTTTTTTTTTTTGTTTTTTTTAATCCAAATTAGTTCTTTACAAATTACTGTTCTCACTATTCAATCTTAATTTATTAAAATTTCTTGGTTTATCACATCAAGTATACTACTCTTCTTTCTTTTACTTGTTTCAGTCATGTGACTGCAGCCATGCTGGAGCACCACCTTAAATCGACCCCAGAACTTATTCTTTGTAAGCCTAGTACTTATCTTATTGGTCAAACTGCTAGGTTATGAGGACGTCAACACATCAACGTAAACACACCATCAAGTGATGGTGGGGAGTCAAACACAGACACACAATGGGCTTCTTTCAGTTTCCGTCTACCAAATCCACTCACAAGGTTTTGGTTGGCCTGAGGCTATAGTAGAAGACACTTGCCCAAGGTGCCACGCAATGGGACTAAACCCAGAACCATGTAGTTGGTAAGCAAGCTACTTACCACACAGCCACTCCTGCACCTGTCTATTTTGCTATTAAAGGGCTAAAAACCAAAAAATAACACCATTTGAGAATATTAGGACGCTTTCTTTTTGGTTCTTAATTTAAGGTGAAATTGTCAATTAGGCCTAAAATAAGCACCACCAAAATATGAAAACAATATCAAGCAGCATCCACTGAGAAGTACAGAAACTTTAAAAATTTTAAATGCCCCTTAATCAGCTCATTAGTATTAAAATGCAACATGCCAAACAGGGCTGTAGGGTCAGAGTTGATAAAAATGTACCATTATAGTCATTCAATGTCTATTTGCCAGGTTGGCAGGGGTTGGATAGTTTGACAGGATCTAGAAAGCCACAGGGGTATACTGGCTTCCGGTGTCAGCTTTAGCATGCTTTCTACAGGTGGACGCCCTTCTTAATACCAACCACTTTACACAATGTACTGTACAGGATGATTTTTTTTTTTTTGTACCACCAGCATTAGTAAGGTTGCCGAGTGAGGGAGAAAGGAAGAGGGAAAAGCTCCCACTACAAAGTACAGGAGGAGTACTGGTGGGTGGGGATGGAGGTTATGCCAAGTATCAAAAGGCTAAAGTATGACAGTGAGACAAAGATGTCTTTCTGTAGAGGAGATACATGGTTACTCTATATTATATAGAAGGTTGGAGTAGCTGGGAAAGAGTTAAAGATGGTAATGATGGAATACTAAAGTAAACTCTGAAAGTACAGGAAGGTGAGCTTAAAAGAGGATACAGATGGTGGATCAGGAGAAAGGAGAATGGGCACTTTTATCAGTATGTGAGGCAAGAGTAGCAGCTGGTTAGAGATGGAGGTAGAAGAGAAATGGTTGATGGAATGGTTGTTGGGGGTGGGGGTGCCAACTCTAAAGTAAATGTGAATTATAATATAATGCATTAAAATTTCCAATTTCACAGACTAATTTGACAGCTTACTACACTGACAATAATCAAATGTGATTTTAAAGGCTTCTATGAAGAAGAATCTGCTTGAAGCAATTTTTTTTAATAAGAACAAGATGTTAGTAAATTTGGGATTTTTTTTTTTTTTAATCCTTACATAAATCTTTAATTTCTGTAAGCATAAACTTTCCAGTATGTCACAATTTGATTTTTATTTCATTTAATGTAATTTTTGACATTTTGTTTTTATTTCAGTTTTATAGTCAGACAATGCTTTGATCTCAAAAATGAAGGTTTATGTATCTAGATGAATTTATCTCTTTTAAAATGGACATTAAGTTACTTTATGTATTCAGTTTTTGTTTACCATTTTAAAAGTTTCAAGTTAAAACCAAAATATTCCTGGTTTTCTTTTGAAGTTTTCTTATAGTTTATTTTTTTATATAACCTTTTCTTTTGTAACTTTTGACAAAGAATTTTTTAAATGGCCCCTTATAAATTTAAAAAATTTCATTTTATGCATAATTCTTTTGAAGTATTTTAATAAATAATATCTTTAATAATGCCACAAGCATAAACAGATTAGAATGTTAAAAATTAGCCTGATAATATCACATTTGTTGGGTGTGTTGAGTGCTCTAAATCATCATAATCATCATCATCATTTACCGTCTGCTTTCTATGCTGGCAAGGGATGGACAGTTTGACTGGAACTAGTAAGCCGGAGAGCTGCACCAGTTTGATTTGTCATGGTTTCTATGGCTGGATGCCCTTCCTAATGCTAACCACCCCAAGAGTGTAATGGGTGCTTTTATGTGCCACCAGCACAGGTGCCATTTACACGACACCAGCAATGGCCATGATTTCACAGGTGCCATTTACAAGACATAAACAATAACCACAAGTATAATTTAATTTGGCTTGACAAGTTTTCATTGCAAGCTGAAATTGGTGGGACCATAAACTGAGAAATTAAATTCAGTGGTTCTGTGTTACCAATTCCATAACTTTGATGTCAAACACTTTCTGAACAGCAACAAAAAGTAAATAATATCACTAAAGCATTGAATACAAAACTTACAAAGATAATTCTATATTTCATGACAATCAAATATCATCATTTAACATCCACTTTTCCATGCTTGAATTGATCAGAAGGAAGTTTATTTGAAGCAAATTTTCTATGTGGATTCCCTATCTGTCGCCAACATTTCCTCAAAGACAGGCCAGTCCTTGCAGAATATTGACAATGAGTGACACTGCTTGTATGACAGTGATACTCATTTACAACTGTCACATGACGTTAAGACATGGTGTTAAGACAAGAGACAAAAGCATATATACATATATATATAAGAGAGAGAGAGAGAAAGAGACACACACACATATGTAAGCTTTGGGAGTTGAGACACAAATAGTAGTAGTAGGTTAATCCAGATTCTCACCTACTTGTAATAGGGAGAGAAATATCATGCATGAGGGTTAGTGGCTGTAGAACAATGGCTAAATGAATCTCTGCCAATCAAGTAGAAGCATGTTTCTTTGGCTTTTTTGTTTTTTCTTTTGTTGCTTTCCACACACTTTTAGAAAAGTGATCTTAGATAACTGGCATGCATAACAATATCACTGTCCCATATGATTTAGACGTGCTCCAAAGTGTAACTGTATCACTGAGCCAGGATATTCTTGAGTGTTACTGATAACATGTAACCCAATACAACCTGTTGCATGGTTGGGTCATCAATAACTAAATCAGCAAAAACACTAAACCTGTTTGGTGAATAGGGTGGTTTTTGGACAAGACCCATCAAAGGGAAAATGAACTCAAGAGAGTCAATGGTCATCTACTTAAAACCATCAGGAGTGAGGAACTCCTAACTGTTGTCACGGTATCCTTCTAAGTGAGGGACACCAATGTAAAAGCTGTGGTTTCATGCAATTACTTGTTATCTTGTCACAGAAAATCTGTCTCAATAATCTTTGTGTGACCCATACAAACAATATTAATATGTTCTCAGATCAACAGATCCAGGGACAACTGCTATCCATTTCTGGGTTAATAAAATAAGTACCAGTCATGCACTGGGGAAAATTTAGCTGACTGTACTGCCACTATTACAAGTTTCTGACCTTGTACAACTGTAAGATTATTATCTGCATTATTTCTACCAGAAACCCTGTTCACTCACACTTCCTGACACTCTTAAAGAATGCAGAGTTCTAAAACAGCCACAATCATGAAATGCACATAGGGAATAAATAATATAAGCCTGAGTTTATCATAATTTATCCTATATGCATGTGTGTGTGTGTGTGTATAAATTAATAAATAAATCGAGACCTTTGACGATTTGCTGCACTTAGAAAGATTTGTCAAGCCAAGTGAGATTGCAATTGTGGTCAGTGCTGGGGACATGTAAAAGGCACCCACTACACTCTGTAAAGTGGCTGGCACTAGGAAGAGCATCCAGCCATAGGAACCAAGCCAAATCAAACTGGAACCTGGAACAGCTCTCTGACTTACCAGTTCTAGATGAACCATGTAACCCATCCCAACATGGAAAGCGGATGCTAAATGATGATGATGATGATGACTAACTTCCTTGAATGAACCACTGCTAAATTTATCCATTTTATTCTAATGTTCCAAACATGATCATTATACCTTTGGATAAAACCTCTGCATTCCCATAACTGACACCAGCACCAAGGAAACCACACCGTGTTTTAAAGCCATGCACATATTACTCCAAAAACATCCTTATTGAAATCACTACTACTACCACCACCACCACCACCACCACCACCATTCACCACAGGAAGCTAATCTCATCTTCCGTTCTCAACACCTCAATTTTTATAAGGGTCTGCAAACATGCTGTAATAGGCTCAACCATTTCCTTTTCATCCTTTCAACACACACACACATGCACACACATGAAATCTTACTAAACTATCTGGTAAACCATTCAAAATGCTACACAACTAGTTGGTCCCCGATATCAGACAGATTACGATATCACCTGAGAAGATAGAAATTGCTCGCGTCTAGAAATCTGAAACTGACGTCAAAATGGAACATGATACATGCAAACTTAATAAAATACAAATAAAAATAGATCTTTGATGTTTCATACATATACAGGAAAAAAATTGTCTGAAATTTGCAAATTACAAAAGCAAATATAGATAGATGAAGTAAATAAACATTAAACAAAATGCTTATCGCCTTACCCCATGAATGGTACTTAAATCCTTTATCTTAAATTTGTTGAGATAGTGATCGAAAGTTACCACAGCATGCCGCTTATCTACACTGCTACCCTAAAAAATAAACAGAAAAAGGAAATTATTAATATGGGTTCATATTATTTATAATATTTATATACGCAAGTGTATAGGGAGAGGAGGTTTATGTTGTATGTTTATATTATATATATATTGGATAGGCAGAATTCTATATATTCTCTGATAGATATATATATATATATATATATATATATATATATATATATATATATATATATATATGTACATACACACACACAAACACTAACAATTATGCATTATTTTATGCATACATACACGTGTGCATATATCTAATGAATGTGGGGGGATGTACATATACACACAAAATCACACACATTTTATATATATGTAAATATGTGCAAATATATATGCACACAAATGTACATACACATAAAATACATATACATGTGTGAAAACATATACATGCATACACACATACACACACATTCTGTATGCTTGTGAATGTGTGTGTTCATCATATGGCCAACTATCCAATAATGACTCTTGGTGCCGTTATCCAAGAGTAAGCACGTGTGCATGCAAACTGATTCAGGATCCACGTGTTCATGCACATGTGGGGCACACATGCACACATGCATTGTGTTCCTGGTTGTCGATGGCTGTTGCTAGTTTTTGGAAGCGCATACTAGTTTTTGCCCATTTTCTCATTGTAGTCAATGTGTATATAAGCACACACATATACATACGCACACAGAGACAAGCATATGCGTGTGTGTGTGCGCTTTGAATATTTGTTGAGAACTTCTAGTGAAAAATATCTCACTAAGACAAATTATGTTGTACCCTGTGGAGTACATAGGTGTCTCATTACTTAGTTTTTTTGTTTTTTTTTTGAAGGAGCTTTCTCAGTAAAAGTACCTCCAACAAACTTTACATATACCTTGGAGAGAGAGAGAGAGAAAGAGAGAGAGAGAGAGAGAGAGAGAGAGAGAAAAAGAGAGAGAGAGAGAGAGAGAGAAAAAGAGAGAGAGAGAGAGAGAGAGAGAGAGAGAGAGAGAGAGATAGAGAGATAGTGTGAGAGAGATAGAGAGAGAGAGAAAGAGAGAAACTGGGTGATGCTAAGGTTATGGAATTAGTAAATGCTGTAATCAAAGATGCTCTCCTGCAACATAAACAGACTGGGGTGGGCAGGGCATGTAGTTTCCTGAGTAAGATGAAAGAATTCCGAAGCATCTACTACATGGATAACCATGTCTGGAAAAAGATCCTCTCACAAATCTAGTTGAAATACGAAGTCTGCCTTAAATCTGGTCTGGAGTGGGGTGATAGGGGAAAAAAAATGATATCCATGTGGAAAGTTGGAGATGGACTAAGGTTGATTTAATTGTTGGGGTACCATGGAGATGACATGGCAGCATATATGATGCACTTTTTACCAAAACATTACACACACACACAAAAACCAGTTTTGTCCAGCTAGATTTGTCACATTGTATGTGTGTGTGTGTGTGTGTGTATATATATATATATATATATATATATATATGCACGGTGCAATGGGTAAATTGTTGCCATTTTATATTTCTAATTTCACACATGTGCATTGTCTGTTTTTGATTTTGTCGACTACACAGTATAGAAGAGTTAGTTGGGTACTGTCTGTGAGACAAACAGCATCATGATTCAATTTACTCTCCCAGAAATTTGGAAACAACATGCTGTACTGCTTAGCAATACAAACATTTCAGAGTGTTTGGGTGTCAATCTGAGGAGAGTGCAGAGGATTCAGAAAGAGTTGAATGACTCTAATGGTCATTACGAAGGTACAGCAGCTTGGAAAACTGATCGTTCCGATAAGAAAAGAACTCCTGAATTTGTTGGTGAGGTCCAGGCCATGATTAACAATGATCCCTCCAAATCAATCAGGTCCATCGCCAGGGACATGGAAGTGTTTGAGTTTCCTATCAGGCAGGTAATGCATGAAGACATTTGGTATTCCTCATACAAGATGAGAAAGGGCCAATTTTTATCCCAAGCCATCAAGGACAAGAGGAAAAACCATGCTATGAAGCTTTTGAGCAAACTCAAGTATCCCTGCCAACTGAACATGCTTTGGTTTTTCTCACACAGAAAAACCGTTGGCTTGCCCTATCTCCAAAACATGTACCAAGAGTGATAGAAATCAAACATCCAGTCAACATCATGGTATTTGGAGTGATCACTTGTGATGGTGACGTTAAGCTTCCATTCCTCTTCCCACACAACCTCAGATTCAACACAGAGGCTTACATAAAGTGCCTGGAGGAGGTAGTGCTGCCCTGGGTCAAGAAGGTGGCTGCTGGAAGACCCTATGTCAGGCAACAGGACTCTGCACCATGCCATATAAGCAGGGGAACCCAGTCATGGCTGTCAGACAATTTCTGCAACCACATCACCCCTAACATCTGGCCACCTAACTCCCCAGACTGCAACCCCCTTCATTATTATGTGTGGGGCACAGTTGAGCAAGAGACCAACAAAACTGCTTGTAACACCAAAGACAAACTGAAGGCAAGGATTATGGCAGCATTCATCAACTTAAACAAGGAGACCATCCAGAAGAGTTGCAAGAGATTCTGAAGTCAACTGAAGGCCATGGTTGATTTACTTTTTAGAGTTTCAACATATTTTTATGTAATTTTGGCAAATATATCTGTTAAAATAAGATGTCTGTGATATTTTCATTTTTGCATAATTTAGACAACAATTTATTCACTGCATGCACACACACACACACACACACACACACACACACACACACACAAGAATTTGTTAGATTTTTTTATATATATAATTAATAATTTTAAGAAAATTTTTCTTCAAATATTACAACTATCAAAAATCTTTTGCAAAATCTTTAACACACGCACACAAATTTATTGGCATTTACTGAAAAATGAAAGTTCGAAACAGCTGCCCACATTTGTGCTTCCAGTTGAGACAGATTTTTTATCTAAGATCTAAAATAGTAGAATATGTGTGTTATTTTTTAAAAGAATAAATGCATTTTGATTCTATCTGTTGGTTTAGATTACAGCAAAACATTAGTAAATGGAACACTGACTTAAGAGTAGCAAAGTTATTATATTTCTAGAACAGAAAAAAAGAAACAGGAAAAGAAAAATAATTCAGTAAAAAAAAACTTGGGACAAGAGAAGAGGAAAATGTTTATATTTCAATACAAAATTACATAAATGTATTGTTGTTGATTTTTTTAAAAATGACTTCTAAATTATGTGAAGAAGATACAAAAGGTGAAAGAATTCAAACAAGATTTACAAGTGAATAAGAAAATAAATTGAAGGCTGAAATAGAAGGACAATACACATGAAAGAACTAAAATGTGTGTTTGAGCAGGATGTGGTGTACTCAAAGGAGAAAAAAAAAACAAGAGGAATATTAACCAAAGCCCGTAGGGAGGCGATTTCATCTCCATCGTCATCCAATATTCATTTTCCATGCTGGCATGGGTTGGACAGTTTGACAGGAGCAGGCAAGCCATAGAGCTGCACCAGACTCCAATTGTCTGTTTTGGCATGCTTTCTATGGCTGGATGCACTTCCTAATGCCAACCCTTTTACAGAGTGTATCAGGTGCTTTTTAAGTGGGACCAGAAGGGGGTACTTTCTATGTGGTGCCAGCATAGGTGCTTTTTACATGGTACTAGTACAGGTGATTTTTATGTGGCACCAGCATGGGTGTTCTTTTAACAAAATAACATGAGAGTAACAAGAGCTTAACATTTTAGCATTTAAACCAGCCTTATATCTGTCCCAAATATTCTGCCTGTTTCACGTCAAAAATGACCAGATCCTGTCTCTCACATCTTCCCTACAATGTCATAATAAAAATAAACAATCACACTGAAATCTCGAAGCTATGTAATGATGCATGTTCGATTCAAAAACAACGTGAATAAATAAACATTACATTTGACAGAGTAATCTGAAAGGTTAAAGAAACAGCAGTTAGTTTCTTTTTATTATGAATAACCAAATGACCGATATAATAAGCAAAAGTTGAGCTGAAAAGTTAAGGAATTTATACAGACTTAGCAACTGAATTTTAATAACTGACAGCAATTAAGAAATACGTCAATTTTGTTGTTTAAACTCGGGTCAGCTCTGGTCAAGCAGATCTAGGATTAAAGATATTCCCATCACAACTATCCTTTTTCTACCACTTACCCTCTCCTGGAAATGATGGTTTACTGAATACGAACCAACAAGGAAACTTCTACACAGTAATTGACCTTGTTGGTCAAAGCAACAAAATCTCTAGTGTATCTAAGATTTCTTTATCCAGTTTCAATGTGTCCTTCCTTTATTTTGAAACAGCAAGGTGAAATTCAAAGGAAATTTGGTTGGTATCTCTAGCAAGTTCAGCAGTCACATAGGAGTTCTCTTGGTTCATTTCCATCATCCCATTTCTAATAGATACAAGCAAAGTGATACACAACCACTTCAATAAATACATAGCCAGATTATCTATAAAGATAGATAAAGGTGGCGCATTCCAGACAACAGTAATACGAAGCTCTGTGAATATTGTTAGGAAATGTTCACACAGCATCTGTTAACTGTACATTTTTATGCTTGTTTTATTTTCCCACCCTTAACAAGTACCCTAATTAGCTTTGGTGAAAGGAAACTCCATGTATTTCTCAATCCGTGAATAATAAAGATAAGCAGGTACAGCATCTGAAAATGTTCAAAACAACAAGTGTAATGCCTGAACACTTGTGGCAAACGATAACAAGAAATACTCTTTTACTCTTTTACTTGTTTCAGTCATTTGACTGTGACCATGCTGGAGCACCACCTTTAGTCGAGCAAATTGACCCCAGGACTTATTCTTTGTAAGCCTAGTACTTATTCTATCGGTCTCTTTTGCTGAACCGCTAAGTTACAGGGACATAAACACACCAGCATCAGTTGTCAAGTGATGCTAGGGGCACAAACATATATATATATATATATATATATATATATCTATATATATATATATATATATACATATATATACATATATACGACAGGCTTCTTTCAGTTTCCGTTTACCAAATCCACTCACAAGGCTTTGGTCGGCCCGAAGCTATAGTAGAAGACACTTGCCCAAGGTGCCACGCAGTGGGACTGAACCCGGAACCATGTGGTTGGTAAGTAAGCTACTTACCACACAGCCACTCCTGCACCTATAGTTCAGAAACTACAAAGAAATGAGTGGGAAAGCTCCAGGAAACTATAAAAGTTATAAACTTCTGGTTAAAACGTTTAACAGACATTAAAATGTTCAAAACTAAAAGCATAAAGAAACAAAACCCCAAGACTACAAACAAATCATCTACCTGAGTACAACATAGAGAGTCTTAACAGTAATATTGTGGAGGACAAACACTCCTCTGGGCAGATGAGGACTCATTTCTAGATGAACTGAAAGAATACCACAAGGGAATGCATGAGTGTAAAAAAATAAATTTATTATTCTTGAAGGCATGGTTATGTAGTAAGAAGCTTGCTTCCTAACCACATGGATCTGAGTTCAGTCCTACTGTGGGGCACTTTAGGTAAAT
>NC_142944.1:6737082-6767082 GCF_046866305.1 Octopus bimaculoides
AATTGTTTCAACATTAATAACTGCAACTGTTTATAGAGGTTACTACATGTTGTTACTACATGTTATATATATATAGGCCTGTTGCAGTAATAAAAAATGGAAAGCAAGAAGAAACAGCATTTACGATGGCTAGTGGTTGTCGTGCACTAGTGTGTGAAGGTTTGTAAGTCACTAGCCATATTTATTGTCCCATTCTGGATGCTGTCCAGAATGTTTACATGTAACATGTCATTCAGAATATGGAAACATTACTCTATTACTGTACTTCTCAAATTAATAAATTCCAGCAGGCCCACAAACCAAAATATTATGAAACCCTCTCTTTTTATTAACCCTTTTAATACCAACCCAGCTGAAACTGCCTCTACCTCTATAATACAAATGTCTTGTTTTCAAAAGTTCTGAATTAAAATCTTCCACCAAACCTTAGTCACAATTTATGTTCCTAACACTAGCTTAATGATAACTAAGTTATTTTACTAAATTCTTATATTTAAAATTAATTGAAAGATACACAGAGCATCTCAACAGAAATATGCTAACAAAAGGGCTAAGAACAACACGAAGATTGCATCCATATAATTCTTTGCTTAAATCTGAAACCACGTTAATTTTAATTTATTAACCCTTTAGCATTCAGATTACTTTTCAAATACAGTTAGTCCACATTACTCTGTAAGGAACATAGGGGCTGGTTTTCTGGTTTCTCTGGTATATAAATTCCTCTCTGGACAGAATGCCAATCCATCACAGGATTACTCATTTTTGCCAGTTGAGTGGACTAGAAATGAAGTGTTTTGCTCAAGAACACAACGCATCACCTGGTCCAGGAAATGAAATCGCAATCATTTGGTCAAGAGTTCAACACCCTAACCCTCTAAGCCATGCAGCTCCACTACTCTTCAAATGTAATTCTTATTTATTCACATTGTTTTGAATTAATCATGCATTATATTTGTAGCTTTGAGATTTAAATAATGTGACTATTTTCAGAATGACATTGTAGGGTAGGTGAGAGAGGTTGGATCTGGCCAGTTTAAATACTAAAGGGTTAGACAGCAATTCACCCATCTACCCTTTTTCAATCCTCAAAGCGCTACTCCAGAAAAGGGTTGTTTCCCTCTACCTATGACAAACATTGCACTAAAGTGTGGCCTGTTTGTAGCTCACTGAGTCAATGTATTAAAACTAAAGTACTTTATAGCTATAATATTATCTTGTGAATTAAGCAATCCTGGGTAGACTATGCCAAAATGCAAGTAATAATATTAGCAAGTAACAATGTAAGAACAACAACCTGCTAATTAATAGAAGTAGTAATATTCCTATAAATTTTCAAACTGAGGATATATCCAAGGATTTAGAAAAAAGATTATATACATTCAGGAATATGATACTCAGTGACCATTAGGGATCAAAACCTATTGCAATGATTGCTATGACATTTTTTTAAATGTCTCATTGCTAAATGGTTTGAGAACTGAGATGAGCTGCTGTTATTAATATTATAGACATTTAGATATTTAATAAGAAATCAAGATATTTACATATATTTACATAAAACAATATTTAAAAGATGTAAGCATTAACAGAGGCACAATGAATGAAATTAACATGCTGGTGTATATACTGCAGTATATTACAGATTGTTACTTTACCAATAGCTGTAGGCTATGGAGTAAAGACAGTTATAGTAGTAGTAGAGATGAAATATAAATACTGTTTCAGTTTTTAGGGGATAAAAAAAAAAACGCAGAAAAACTTAATTTAGGACTGTAAGAGAAAATATTTTCAAATTATTTACAAATTCTTCATTTCTCCCCACCCATATCCTCTCCAGTTAAACATCTGTATCCGAATTTGAAGTTATTTATTTGATTATTTATTCATGTTCAATGAAATATCAACGAAGCTGCCTAATTATGAAATGCATAAACAGATCCTGGTTTTCAGAACAAACTGTACTTTATCCCTTGAAAGTCTTCATATATTGCCCCAAGAAAATGTCTTAAAAGAATTTACAGCTCCCATTTCTCTCGATGCTCAAGGGAATTTTGCAAGAAAAATTCACCCACTTTATTAACAACACTTCACTGCTTACTTCATTCCAATCCCATTTTTAATAATGATCTGCTGAAGCCTAAAACTTTCTTGTCCCCAACACCACCCATCTCATATCAGTGATAATTATGACCAGTTGTCATAGTAACTCTATAGATGAAATTTTCCATCTAATTTTTCATCACATGCCTGTTTGCAGTCCCTGTATTTATCTTATGACTGGCTGAAAAATGTGTCCCATACATCAGTTTTAATTCATCCAATCTCCTCATGCAATTAATTCAATAGCACATTAAAAAAAAAAGTTTTATTTGTCTGTAAAGATGGTTACTTCAATGAAATAATTTCCAATGCAAGTACAAGACTAGATATTTAGAGGTGGTGGGGAGGAAGTAGCTGAAGCCAATGCCAGTATTCGAGTGGTACTTTATTTTATGTACCCCCAGATGGTTGAAAGGCACAATTGAGATCAGCAAGATTTGAACACTGAATGTAAAGAGTCAACTAAACCTCAAAAGGTATTTTGTCCAACATTAATGATTCAGGAAATTAACCATCTTTGTCTTTTATTAGCCATGAGGTGTAGCTATCTGGTTTGCCAGTCCTCAGTCAAATCGTCCAACCCATGCTAGCATGGAAAGCGGACGTTAAATGATGATAATGATGATGATGATGATGATGATGAAGGCCCAAGATGTTGGGAGAGTACAAGATCTTGGTGCAACACAGGGTTTACACTGAGTATAAAAGAAAGTAACAAATAGAAGGAAAATGTCCCCAAAAAAGAGGGGCATCCATCTAGAGTCAATTAAGGAACTATACAGATACATGATTACTCTGACTATTAAGGGTGAATGCCCTCTTCCAGTTACCATTATATGGTATATAGATACATAGAGTAGATACATTCACCCAGGTTATGGTTATCTCTCACACATCACATTTACAGTGGGGGTAGTATCACCCTCCCTGATCTCATTCTCCTCTACAAACAAAACAGTCAATTAGGAACTGGCCATAGAAAAAACTAACTGTCTTTAGTTCTTTCAATTACATCCACCACACAATTCCTTTCACCACTAAACAAAAGAAAAAAACACTTGTTCTTCCCAATCAAAGGAAGATAGTGAAATAATCTTCACATCAGTCCATAGTCAAATTCACCCTACATATCAACAACACTCCACAACACTCTGCAGTTCAGCAATGCTCCAACACGGAATGAATACAAGCAGAGTAGTTTCATCATTTTGCTCTCAACCTCTGAGCCTGTCCAAGATGATGTATGCAGCTATTTTTTCCCTCAACCCGTTAGTTTATTTTTACTGCCAAATTATAATAAAAACAATTTAACATTAAACTGAAGGATTACTCAATACTTGCTGTGGAGTACAAAATTAATATTTATTATTAAAGAATAAGGTGTGTATACACACAGAAATACCTACATATCTCACTTGACCTTCAGACTGGTAAAACGAGAAAAACATCTCTCTGTGGTTTATCCACTAAGGTGATATGGCCTGAAGAAATGAATGAATGATGATGATCAACCAGATACCCAAGGATACTACAGACTACACTGTAATCATCCCAAGAATACAGATTGTGATTTTAAAAGTAATGTGATTTGTGCAAAGCATTAAATGCTTATAAATTCCATCCTAGGATTATTATTATATTTATCCTACATTATATCAGTATAACTTGGTGCAACCCTGAAAAACTGACTCACTAGTCATGAGACAGTGGCTGCCATAATGGAATAGGAACTTTATTTGTAAATATTCAAAATGTTACCATAAACAAATCTAAAAGATATATATCATATATATATATCATATATATATATATATATATATATATATATATATATATATATATATATTGCCATCTCAAGATTGGAAGTATAAAATTCCTATTAGCAGCTAGTAAAAAAATGTTCAGTTTACAGTATATAAAATTTTGTTTGTGTGTGTGTGTAACAGGATATATATATATATATATATATATATATATATATATATATATATATATATATATCATTAGTCAACCAAAGGTTACAACAGAAGACACTTCACCAAGGTGCACATCATGAGATAAAATTGAAACGATGTAGTTGCAAATAATTATAATAACAAGAGCACTCAGAGAGCACAAACCTCCGCCAAGGCAACACCAATGTCCTCTCAATGATTAGCCAGAGATGATTTTTAAAATGAGAATATCTGAAATAAACTCAACTGCTCTCACAACCGAGAATACTAAAAATGAATGTGACCACTCTCAAAAATTAAGTAAAAATACAGGAAAAATAATCCAGAATCCTTGTCCGGTACCTGATCGATCCCAATGGTAGTCATGGAATATGAATGAAGGTCGGTGTGCGGGCTGTGTTTGTAATGCTGTATGTGTGTCGTCTGCAGTGTGAACAGGGACAGTTTTCTCTATGACCATTAGTGAAAAATTTATCTGTGTGTGAGAGAAAACAGAAAGGACCTGCATGCAGTGCTGTTAACAAAGGTTTAACAACATCATTGCACACAAAAATGTGAGTCCAAGAAGTGAAGCTTCCTTCAAGGCAGAGCTAGAAATGCTATTTTCTAGGATAAACTAAATTTATTATTGTTACTGAATATGTTAGTGTCATTTAATTTCTGAACGGTTTTGCTGCCGCTTGTTTGTGTAGTTTGATTTCTTTATCCATCAGTTTCTACTAAGATAGAAATGCGAGTAAAATTAATAATAGAGAAACGAAAATAAAACTTTGGGAACAGCAATGCCACTGTAACTTATATAGAAACTATAAGCATGATTTCAAAGGAGATTAATCAGAGAAATACTTGAAAGTGAACATAAGATCATAATACTTCATGTAAAGTAAATATAACAAATAATTCAGAATCCTTGTCTGGTACCAGATCAATCCCAGGAATTTCTATAAGGACAAGGCCTGAAATTTTGAGGAAAAGGGTGATTAGTTGATTACACTGGTACCAGTGATCAATTGGTTCTTATTTTTACAATCCTGAAAGGATGAATCTTGGTAGAATTTGAACTCAGAATGTAAAGCTAGAAGAAATGTCACTAAGTATTTTACCCAGCATGCTAACGATTCCACCAGCTCATCACCTTAATAACAACAATAATAATAATAATCCTTTCTACGAAAGGCACAAGGCCTGAAATTTTGGGGAGGGGACCAGTCGATTACATCAACCCCAGTGTTTCACTGGTACTTAATTCATTGACTCCAAAAGGATGAAAGACAAAGTCAACCCCAGCAGAATTTGAATTCAGAACGTAACAGATGAAATACCGCTAAACATTTTGCCCAGTGTGCTAACAATTGTGCTAGCTCACCGCAGCAGCAATAATAATAATAATAATAATAATAATAATAATAATAATAATAATAATAATAATAATAATAATAATAATAATAATAATAATAAAGGTAATAATGGTGGCAATAACTACAAATTTACAAGTGAGAAACAGTGAATTGAATCCATGTGCACGTGCGCGCGCACGCACACACACACACACACACAAAACATTTTACTTATTTCAAAAGAGAAAAAAAAGATAAGCAGCAAAATTGACCCTTTTGAGATATAAACATGAACAGTAGGCATAGGAGTGGCTGTGTGGTAAGTAGCTTGCTTACCAACCACATGGTTTCGGGTTCAGTCCCACTGTGTGGCACCTTAAGTGTCTTCTACTATAACCTCGGGCCGACCAAAGCCTTGAGTAGATTTGGTAGACGGAAACTGAAAGAAGCCCGTCATATATATGTGTATATATGTATGTGTGTGTGTGTGTATATGTTTGTGCGTCTGTGTTTGTCCCCCCTAACATCACTTGACAACCGATGGTAGTGTGTTTACGTCCCTGTAACTTAGTGGTTCGGCAAAAGTGACCGATAGAATAAGTACTAGGCTTCCAAAGAATAAGTCCTGGGGTCGATTTGATTTGACTAAAGGCGGTGCTCCAGCATGGCTACAGTGAAATGACTGAAACAAGTAAAAGAGTAAAAGAGTAGAGGGACCTGAGCAAGCCGACATAAGTCTGCTCATTTTGACTGACATCCCACCCACCCCCTCAAACCTAACTCTCCCCTCCAGCTTCAGAGTGTAGTAATGGTTAGCAATTAGATGAGTACCCAGCTCTAAAAACAATTATTCTAAGTTCTAATAAAGTTCCCTACACTAAAGTATAGAAAAGAAAAAGAAAAGAAGAAAGTGGGGAGATAATAATAACAATATCTGAAATAACAAGCTTTATTACAGAGAAACTTGCCTTACGTAGGTAGATGCCAGCCAAAAATATGAACTCACAACATTTCAAACTAAACATTTACCAAACTTCACCCATCCACCCATCTTAAACTTTTGGTTCAAAAGAAAGTGCCCCATGCTGTTATGGCACCATGGGGTGGCTTTACTTCAACTTGAAATTGACTAAAATAGAAAGACACTCTGATATGGCATTTTAATGATGATAGCGATGTTGAAGTTGGTGATTGTGATGATGTCTGATGACAATAATGATGATTGGTGGTGACGATGATGATTGACAGTGACGATGATGATTGACAGTGACGATGATGATTGACAGTGACGATGATGATTGACAGTGACGATGATGATTGACAGTGACGATGATGATTGGTAGTGACGATGATGATTGGTAGTGACGATGATGATTGATAGTGATGATGATGATTGATAGTGACGATGATGATTGATAGTGTTGATGATGATTGATAGTGATGATGATGATGATTGATAGTGATGATGATGATGATTGATAGTGATGATGATGATGATTGATAGTGATGATGATGATTGATAATTGACAGTGATGATGATGATTGATAGTGATGATGATGATTGATGATAATTGACAGCAATGATGATGATGTTTGTAAATAGACGATGTTTGTAATGACAATCGTGACAATTGTAATGATGACGAAAATCATAACCATAGTAACGATAAATGATAACGATGACAATGCTAATGAAATGTGATGCAATATCTATTATGTTACACCAACAGTCAATTAACCAACCAATACTTAAATATAACTCCTCAAGTTAACCAATACAAATATTTTAGGGAGCCATTGGAATGTTACCTCACTTAGGTTTCTAAAACTATTAAGAAAATGCTTTGAGTGATATAAGAAAGATCAGTGATCACAGCTAAGAAAACAGAGTTGAGCACTCACACACACACACACACACACACACACACACACACACTGACACGTGTGTGTGTGCATATGCACACACAAATACTCATACATATGCACACATAAATGCCAATACACTTCCTACACCAAATGTACTTTTAAAAGGGTCAGCACTTAGAACTAACTTCCTAGTATTAAGTTGAGCCACAAATCCCCATCCAACAGGATATGACACCAGTCCTTTGCAGATAAACATTCCCAGATAATCAGGAACTTTTCCTAACAGCCAGGTGGTACGCACACAGAACAAGGCAACAAATAACTATTAGTAAATAGCTAGCAGTGAGGTTTCAACTTGCAGTATTTAGTTATCACCCTTTTCTTTTGCAGAACCGCTAGGTTACGGGGTTATCTAAAGGGTTAAGAATTGCTTCTCTATTATATATTTTAACCCTTTTGTTACTATATTTCTGTTGAGATGTTCTGTGTTTCTTTCAATTAATCTTAAATATAACAAAGAATTTAGTAAAATAACTTTAGTTATCATGAAGCTAGTGTTAGGAACATTAATTGTGACTAAGGTTTGGTGGAAGATTTTAATTCAGAACTTTTGAAAACAAGACATTTGTACTCAGAACCAGAGCCAGTTTCAGCTGGGTTAGTATCTAAAGGGTTAAGAATTGTTTCTCTATTATATATTTTAACCCTTTCGTTACCGTATTTCTGTTGAGATGTTCTGTGTTTCTTTCAATTAATTTTACATATAACAAAGAATTTAGTAAAATAACTTAGTTATCATTAAGATAGTGTTAGGAACACAAACTGTGACTAAAGTTTGGTGGAAGATTTTAATTCAGAACTTTTGTAAACAAGACATTTGTACTACAAAGTTAGAGGTGATTTCCCAGTACTCTTTTTGTCCCCTAAATCTGGTACTTATTCTGTCAGTGTCTTTTGCAGGACTACTAAGTTACAAGAACGTAAACAAACCAACAGTGGTTGTCAGGTTGTGACACAAGTAGTGTCAAGTAGAGACACACACATATACAACAGGCTTCTTTCAGTTTCCATCTACCTACCAAATCCACTCACAAGGCTTTGGTCAGCTCAGAGCTGTAGTAGAAGGCACTTGCCTAAGGTGCCGCACAGCAGGGGACTGAACTCAAAACCATGTAGCTGGAAAGCAAATTTCTTACCACACACCCATGCCAACATTCATTCATTTTCTACAAAATGGGAAAATCTGGCAGAAAATAATACATTAATTTCTTTCACTTTCTTAGTTACACAGAGTCTACTGAAGATAACAATTTTAGCATGGCACAACTATTTTGACAGCATTCATTCATTCATGCATGAGTAATCATGAAAGGATATTATTGCTGATGTTGTTGGTCCACTTTAAAACAGATAAGAAGTAAACTGAAGTAATTTTTGCTCTCTCATGTGAGAAATTAATTCGACACATTTAGAAATAGCCTTGCAGTCAAGTCATGTGACATGTGGTAGGTCTGTTACTAGTTGATGGTAGGATATTAGTAATCGAGTCACTTTTACGTCATTATATCATGTCATATAGAGATGAAAACAGAAAGAGAAAATGTTAACTAAAGGTTGGAGAGAAAGTAGCTAGGTCCAATTTATAACAATAATAATGAAATTATTGTGTATAGTAACAATAGTAGTTCTTATTTCTTTATTGCCCACAGGGGGGTAAACATAGAAGAGGCAGAAAAAGAGATTAAGTCGATTACATTGACCCCAGTATGTAACTGGTACTTGAGAGACAAAATCAACCTCGGCAGAATTTGAACTCGGAATGTAATGGCAGACAATAATAATAATAATAATAATAATGAAATTATTGTGTATAGTGCTCAGGTGCCCAGTGCTAAATTTTAAAGATCAACTATTGTTTCTTCTCAAAATTATCTACATATTTTTTTTAAAAGCATTCACTTGTTACAAAGTCCTTAGACCACTGAAAATGTAAGAGCTTCTAGAATAAAATGGACGCTGGACAGAAGTCCATATGTGACAATGTACATTAGACTTAAAAGACTGGAGGTCATATTGTAGAGGAAGGTAATTCCTAAGTTCAGAGGTGAGAGGGAAGAAACTGGTCCTGTAAAGTGCTTTACGATACTTGGGAGGTTGCACAGTATATTGATGAGAACTGGATGCAAGTCTAGTTGATTGCTGCTAAGTTCTTAAAGGAGGAACCAGAGAAGAGAGCTCAGCTGAATGATGTCCATAGAAACACTTATAGAAAAGAGACAAGGAAGCCACATGATGAGAGAGTTTAATGCTCGGGAAGTGAAAAAGTCTTTAACGTTTCAAGCCTACACTCTTCCACAGAAAGGAACACAGAAAGAAACAAGGAGAGAGAAAAAATGCATAGTGGCTAGCGATCTATCTATCTATATATATAACCAGTAAATGTTGGGGTTGTGTTAACCGCACGTGGAGAGATAATACGAAAAGAAAAAATAATAATAATAAAAAAGCAGAATGCTAAACTGAAAACATATTTTAATGCAGATGTATCTAAGAAGGATTAAAAAGGGTTTCTAACCAGCTTTCATTGCATGGCAACTGTTTACAGTTTAGCATTCTGCCTTTGTATTATTATTATTACATATATATATCTATATATATATATATATATACGCGCACACAGGGTGGCTGTGTGATAAGTTTGCTTCCCAATCACATGGTACTGGGTTCAGTCCCACTGTGTAATACATTGGGTAAGTATCTTCAATTATATCCTCCAGCTGACCAAAGCCTTGTGAGTGGAATTGGTAGAAGGAAACTGAAAAAAGCCCATGAGTGTGTGTGTGCATGTATACATACAGAGAAAGAGAAGCAGAGAGAGAAAGATATGCAGAGAGAGAGAAAGATATGTAGAGAGAGGGAAAGAGAAGCAGAGAGAGAGAAAGAGATGTAGAGAGAGAGAAAGAGAAGCAGAGAGATAAAGAGAGGAAGAGAGATAAAGAGGGGCAGAGAGATAAAGAGAGGCAGAGAGATAAAGAGAGGCATAGAGGGGGGAGAGAGAGAGAAATGAGAGCCTATTGTACACTGGAGGGAATCAGTAGTAGAGTGATTGAAAGAAAAAGAAAGAGAAGGTATGTGTTGAGAAATGCATGTGTGATGTACATATGTCTGTATTCAAAGATTTATGCAAGGTTCACGAAGGAGAAAGAAAACAAGGGAAGGGCTGAGGGCAGAGTGTAGAGAGACAATCAGAAAGAAAGGTAATTAGAATATGGAGTGAAGCAAGGGAAACAGAATGTGTGTGAGTGATTGAGAGAGAGAGGGAGGGAGGGAGTGTGAGAGGCCCTGTCTGATAGAAAGGAGAATGTGATATGATTGGTTTAAATCATGAGTGACTAACTGCACGTGTGTGTGTGTGTGTGTGTGTGTGTGCTTGAGAGACAGACTATGTGCATGAGAGAGACTGTGTACATGAGAGAGACTGTGCATGCGTGAGAGAGAGAGAGAGAGACTGCATGTGTGAGAGAGAGAGACTGCATGCGTAAGAGAGAGAGAGAGAGAGAGAGAGAGAGAGAGACTGAGCATGGGAGAGAGAGAGACTGAGCATGGGAGAGAGAGAGAGAGAGACTGAGCATGGGAGAGAGAGAGAGAGAGACTGAGCATGGGTGAGAGAGAGACTGTGTGCACACATAGAGAGACGGTGCGTGAGAGAGAGACTATGCGCATGAGAGAGAGACTGTGTGCATGAGAGAGAGACTGTGTGCGTGCGTGTGTGTGTGTGTGTGTGTGTGTGCGTGCATATGCACGCACACGTGTGTTTTGGGAGAAATATTTCCTACAAGACAGGTGATTAGTTCAGTTATGTTTTGCAACTGGAGGAAGTAAATTAAGATATTCCAGATATCAGTCAGTATTGATATAACTGCAAATAGTAAAAGAATGTATAACTTATTTATAAACACCTGTTTCCAGATTTTTTTTTTTTTTTTTTTTTTTTGTTCTAGAATCCAGTTTACTTCTGACATGACTCACACTGATTGAGGAACATCAGCTGTTGATATCCTCATTCTATGAATAATGTAGACACCACCACAGACTTTGAAGATAGCGGCTGACATACACTTCAACAAGTTGGGCTATGTTAGGGATCATACACACACACACACACACACACACACACACACACACACACACACACACACATGTATATATATATATATATATATATATATATATATATATATATAGCCACCTACACTTTTCTCTGCAAAATAGGGATAGTTTATCCTGTTCAGGCTATATTATTAGCATTATTCTGCGATTGAGAATTTAAAATCACTTCTTTAACTCTATATCATCATCATCATCATCATCGTTTAACGTCCGCTTTCCATGCTAGCATGGGTTGGACGATTTGACTGAGGACTGGTGAAACCGGATGGCAACACCAGGCTCCAGTCTGATTTGGCAGAGTTTCTACAGCTGGATGCCCTTCCTAACGCCAACCACTCAGAGAGTGTAGTGGGTGCTTTTACGTGTCACCCGCACGAAAACGGCCACGCTCGAAATGGTGTCTTTTATGTGCCACCCGCACAAGCCAGTCCAGGGGCACTGGCAACGATCTCGCTCGAAAATCCTACAGGAGCCAGTCAGGCGGTACTGGCAACGGCCGGTCTTCTTTTAGTTTCCATCTACCAAATCCACTCACAAGGCTTTGGTCGGCTCAAGGCTATAGTAAAGGACATTTACCCAAGGTGCCATGCAGTGGGACTGAACCTGGAACCATGTGGTTGGTAAGCAAGCTACTTACCACACAGCTACTCCTACACCTATAGTTAATTTATTATCAATGATCTAGTCCAGTTCACTATCAATGAATATGCTATGAAGACGAAAGCACTAGACACCAGTTCAGGTGATGGGGGCACTTCATATCTCACAAATACCTAGGTGTCTTCCTTCTTTATAGAGCTATGTGGGGAGGGACTCTAAAAGAATAACTAGCTCAAGTAGACCCTACTTTAACATTTTTTTAAAAAAACACCCTTATTGCTAATGTCAATTAAAATAATTATAATGATTTTATGTATCTAAATTAAAGAGCAGTATAAGAATTTTTCATGAAATCAGTGAAAAAGGAAATTTGGATAAGAGGAGTGGCACGGTTGAGTGAATTGACCGAGTAAATTATTGATGTTCCTTTTATCACACACACACACACCTGCCCACCCCTACACACCCACAGCCTTACCCTGCCGAGAGATGAAAGGTAATTTCTGACGTCAGCATATCTATAACTCAGAAATACAAAGCACTGAGCTACACTCCATAATGCAATCTATTACATTATTATTACTTCTGGGTACACACACACACACACACACACACACACACACACACACACACACACACACACACACACACACACACACACACACACACACACACACACACACACACACCCTATCATGCTGAATCTAGCTCTCTCTCCCCACACCATATCCACTATAATCTGAAGAGAGCCAACGAGGGCAATAGCTCATCCCGGTTGCTCACTCAGCTAGAAATAGTAGCTAAATTTCCCCTCAAATCTTTTCCTATTATCTTAGAAAAAAGGTAAAGACAGAGGAAGAAGTAGTCTTGGTTACACAATGAGATGGGAAACACTAACATGGGATGGTCTTTGTTGGAATGTCTGATCATGAGTAGCCGAGTCAGCACTAGCCTACAGCTGAATAAACTATAAAAAGTTTCCATTTCTATTCATCATATCTTCTCATGAAGCATTATGACTCAACTATTGATCATATATGGTCATAAGAAGAAAGTTTACTAAACCTATTGCATCAACAAGTCAACCATTACAGACAGAAAGGTGTGCACGCATACATACACACGCACACGCATACGCAGGTGTGCAAACACAAGTATGGGCATAGGCATTCAAGTGCATGTACATACACGCATACATGCACACACTTGCATAAATGAAAAACCAGTTGAAGAAACCAGTTGCTACTTTAGCATGCAATCTACCACAGTATCCATAATCTATAGTGTGAAATGACCTGATCTGGATTAGGATCAGGATAAGGTTTAGGGTTAGGGTTAAATAGCCCACTAAAGCATAAATGGGCCATGTAGACTGCAGGCTAGAGTGACGGCTAGAGAAATTTCTTCATATTTCACCTCAACCATCACCTCATAATGATGTTTAGCCTCAGGACAACCCCAGTAGAGCAACCCTACAATCAAAGGCTTTCCAAATGATCAACTTATCTTGTTTTTAGTACCAGTGTATCTAGACCACATTAGTCAATGTGTCCATGTCTCATTTGTTTTTAAAACAGCAGTGTGTGATCTGGAGGAGATTTGGCTGCCATTTCTAATAGGTTGATAGACCACATAGAGACTGTCGCATTGGGATGCAATCTCAAAATGTTTCAAACCAAGAAAATAGTATGTTATTCAAGCTGTCCATTGAATACAAAATCGCAAGATGTAAAGAAAGAAAGAAAAAAAACAACCTTGCTTTATCCTAACTCTTTTTATACAAACATAACTGAGATCAACCCTACATCTTCCTATTTAAGGTGATTTAAGTTAAAACTTCTTATCAAAATTTCATGTCAATTTATGGTTAAAAAAAACAGTGACAAGGCTATTTTACTAAATTCAGTGCCGCCGAACTGGCTCCTGTGCAGGTAGCATGTAAAATACACCATTTTGAGCGTGGCTGTTGCCAGTACCACCTAACTGGCCTTCGTGCCGGTGGCACGTAAAAGCACCCACTACACTCTTGGAGTGGTTGGCATTAGGAAGGGCATCCAGCTGTAGAAACTCTGCCAAATCAGATTGGAGCCTGGTGTAGCCATCTGGTTTCACCAGTCCTCAGTCAAATCGTCCAACCCATGCTAGCATGGAAAGTGGACGTTAAACAATGACGACATGCAGCATATTTCAACAGAAATGTGGTAATGATTACAAAAAGGGTTAATATGCTCTTACAATGAGATAAGCAATCCTTATTACAACAAGCTTTAGTAGTCCTTCATTGGATCTTATTATTCACAGGATAACAGTTCCTATAATCTTTCTGGAATCAGTAACCCATTGGATGGCAAAGGGGAAGAGAAAAAAAGTATTTAAAACAATAACAAAACAATGAATAAATTATCTGCTTGCCCTACACACACAAAAAAGAAAAAACCTGACAAGTTTTCCTTCCATTGTTCTTTGTAATGACTCCACTACAAATTTATTCATTCAGTTTTGCTATGAAAATAGCAATCAACTTTTCAAAACAATAGATTTGATATTTTTGTTTGATATAGGCATGGCTCACTGATTAAAAAGTATACTTTACAACCATGAGGTCCCTGATTAGATTCACAGCAACAGGGTATTTCAGACACATGTTTTACCATAGCCTAGATCTGCCTTGGCCCTTGTGATTAATACTGGCTTGATGGAAACTGTGTGAAAGCTCAATGAATGGATTGTGCTTGCAAAAGACCAGACTAGTCATACTAATCCTGCAAGGAGATTACGTTAACCTCCATTGCTCTGATTAAATTTTATGTACTAAATGTGGAGACACCAAATTAATTTGTTAAATTAACATCCCTGAGTTATGTATACAAATAAAAAAAACTTCTTTTTTTTAATTAATATTCACTATTTATTTTGTATTCAGCTTTATTTTCATTCACATACAATCAAACATTTTCATATCATTGCACCATCTGTGCAATGGCATGTTGTTGAACAAGATGCCATGTTGTTGAACAAGAAGCCATGTTGTAAAACAGGTGCAGAAATGACAAGAAATTCATGACTATCCCTGGGTGTGTTCTTCAAACACCAGTGTAGACACAAGTTTGCCTGCAGACCAATATGCACTAGGTACTGATTTGTCCACCATCCCCATCAACACTGTCAATCCAGGTAACTTTTTCACATCTCTGCAGGTGTCACACCATGAAGTCTTGTACAGGCATGTACATTCGGTTCTTTTGATAAAACCAATTTGATGGAAGCAGTGATCAGTTTCATTTGCTATCAGTCCCAATTCTGTGCCTTTCATGAAAAAACTGAAAGTAATCAAGTGGCAATGCATTCACATTCAACCCACCCTCATCCTCAGTGATGAATGATGCAACTTGTGGTTTGATTCTATTATAGAGCCAATTCAAATACAAGTCTCCAAAAAAGATCCTTAGCTGATGACAGTTGTTTAACATTATCCTAAGCAAATGCATTTTACAACTGTTAAACCTTCTAAATAATCTGCCTTACATCACATCCTGTCACCTGAGGAAAAGAACACTGGATAGTGTACACTGTCTCTTTTTGTTTTGTTTTTTCTGGGGGTTTTCTTTTTGTTTTTTTGTTTTTTTTTGGGGGGGGGGGGTCATGTTAAGAAGTTGGGGCTAGATACATAGCCTCTGTAGCAGCTCAGAGACTGATGAAATCAACATATTTGAGTTTTAAATTAAGCAACCACAGTTTGAAGACTGTAGGAAAAATATTGATGGGAGAACAAATTCCAGATGTGTGATATTCTGGAGAGAAAGGGTTTGAAGAGTGGTTAGGATGTGTGTGTGTGTATACGATTGTGTCTCCTTGTCTTGCCACTGCATGTAGTTGTAAATGAGTGTCACTGTCATACAAGCAGTGTCATTCATTTCCAACATGATGCAAGAATATGTCTAGCTATGGGGAATTGGCAACAAGAAGGACATCCAACCATAGAAAATCTGCCTCAATAAACTCCATACAACCCATGCAAGCATAGAAATGTGGGTGTTAAAGTGAAATGATGATGATGGTAGTGCAGAGGGAACAACATGGCTGACAAGAAGAGAGACAATTATGACCAATAAGACTGTGTGGAAGGTATGTGTTGGCACTCCGTCGCTTAGGACGTCGAGGGTTCCAGTTGATCCGATCAACGGAACAGCCTGCTCGTGAAATTAACGTGCAAGTGGCTGAGCACTCCACAGACACGTGTACTCTTAACGTAGTTCTCGGGGAGATTCATCATGACACAGAGTGTGACAAGGCTGGCCGCTTTGAAATACAGATACAACAGAAATAGGAAGAAAGTTGTGGTGAAAGAGTACAGCAGGGTTCACCACCATCCTCTGCTGTGGAGCTTTAGGTGTTTTCGCTCAATAAACACTCACAACGCCTGGTCTGGGAATTGAAACCGTGATCCTATGACCACGAGTCCGCTGACCTAACCATTGGGCCATTGCGCCTCCATGAAAGGTGATATGAAACCAGAAAGAATCCTTGGAGCAGAAAAAGAAGAGTGAGAAGACAATGTGTTCACATGTTATTAGAAGTTGAAATACATCAGAGTATGACTGCACCAATCAGTTAAGGCTCTTTTTCTTTTTCTTTTCTGTGATGTGTTCAATGTTGTTCACATGTAACAGAAACATCGTTCTAGGTTTGGAAACAGTTTTCCTTCACTTGTAGATCCCAGTTATGGGTCTGAAATATTTGATCGTAGGTCTCTCAGTGCAGAGCAAGCTTGAGGTTTAAACACAATCATATCATTTTCGTTTTTGAGATACACATAAAACTTACATGTGCCACAGATCTACAATAAAGCTTTCAACCGGTGTCAATTTACTGTTTAAAATATTTACAGTTTCACAGATATTTCCACTCCAAGCTCTTGAGAAAAAAAAATCATAAACACCACCTAATCATGATTTCTTTATTCTATTAAAAATGTATAACAGTGTTGTATTCATGTAAGAAATCGATTACAGCATGAGGTAACTAACTCATTCACTCCACACAATCAATACAACACACCATTACTTCCAAACTTAGCAACTGACATATTTATTATTGAACTACTATAAAATTTTTTTTTTCTTTTTTAACACATCTTAGTTTCTTTACTTATTTTGTCTTCATTAAATAGGGGGAACTTGAAAGGAATCATGTGAACTGAATCTAAGTACAATGATAATTTGGTACAATTTTGACATGAGGTCAGCATTTTTGAGGGGAGGGGGAAGTGCTCAACTGATACTTATTTTATCAACCCTGAATGGATGAAAGGAAAAAAGTCGATCTCGGTGGTATTTCAACTCAGAATGAAAACCCAGAAGAAACGCTGCTAAGCATTTTGTCCAGGTGTGTTAATTATCAATGATAATTAACAACTAAATCTGATATGAAGACAAAGTCAAATAAAGGATGATTCATATAAGAACCGATATGAAAGAGAACAAGAGAAATAAACTCACAAATTGCACTTGAACTAGCTGCCTATAGGTTTCCAGGTGATAAAGAAATTGATCACACCACAGACAGCCTTCTTTCTATTGTTTTTTGAACAACAGAAAAATATGAACAGAGTCCAAACAAATTTTCTATCATCTTCTCATAACATATGATAGAAAAAAATATAAGCATTAACCAATGAGGGTACCTCAATGTGGTTGCCTTATCTGCAAGAAGTTGCAGCCAAATCACCATTAAATTACACTCAATTGTCTTGTGTATGTATATTCGTATGAGCCAACATGGCATTTGAGACTTGAGAGAAAAAAAAGCCAATATATATATATATATATATATATATATATATATATATATATATATATATATATATATATATACCCGTCAGAGTGTAAGTATCTTGAGAGAAAAGCTGAACATTAGAAGCATCAGTTGTGGTGTGCAAGAGAGACGATTGCGCTGGTATGGACATGTGGTGAGAATGGATGAGGATAGCTGCATGAAAAAGTGCCACACCCTAACAGTTGAGGGAACCCGTGGAAGAGGTAGGCCCAGGAAGACCTGGGCTGAGGTGGTGAGGCAAGACCTTCGTACATTGGGCCTCACCGAGGCAATGACTACTGCCCGAGACCTTTGGAAATGTGCTGTGCGTGAGAAGACCCGGCAAGCCAAGTAAGATCGTTGCCAGTGCCCCTGGACTGGTTCTTGTGCGGGTGGTACATGAGATGCACCATTTTGAGCGTGGCCGTTGCCAGTACCGCCTGACTGGCTCCCGTAGGATTTTCGAGCGAGATCGTTGCCAGTGCCCCTGGACTGGCTTGTGCAGGTGGCACATAAAAGACACCATTTCGAGCGTGGCCGTTTTCGTGCGGGTGACACGTAAAAGCACCCACTACACTCTCTGAGTGGTTGGCGTTAGGAAGGGCATCCAGCTGTAGAAACTCTGCCAAATTAGATTGGAGCCTGGTGTTGCCATCCGGTTTCACCAGTCCTCAGTCAAATCGTCCAACCCATGCTAGCATGGAAAGCGGACGTTAAACGACGATGATGATGATGATGATATATATATATATAGGAGAATTCACGAAAAAACAACAGACGAAGACAGGTGGTGTAAACAACAAATGGATGTATTAGTATAATGCTCAGGAATTGAAAAAGTCTTTAATGTTTCAAGCCTATGCTCTTCAACAGAAAGGAACACAGAAAGAAACAAGGAGAGAAAAAAATATGTGTAGTGGTCAGCGACTAAAAATTGAAACACATGGAATTGTGTGTCATAAAACCATTATTCTTAATACAAGTACAATCTTTTTTCTCTTTTTTTTTTTTTCATACAAACATCATCTGAACTCACCTTAGTCTATTGCTAGTTGTGTACATTATTGATCCAAGGGTAACAAATACAAAGTCAATTATTGGGATTCAAACAGAGGAACACAAACAATCATATAGAAGTTCCAGGAATGGTAGATTGCCAGGCCAAATATGTTTACCTTACTAGAAATAGCAAACAGATCCCCTCAATTCACATCCCTGCTTTCATATATATATATATATATATATATCTGTTTTATCACCTTAACTGCTACCATCATCATTACCTCATCAGAATCTAGGTTACTGACCTGATAGAAATAGCACCAAAATCTTCATATCACAAGCTAAACCATCTTAAAAGAGGACATGTTGGATTAATAAAGTCTGAGATGTATTATCTGAACAAAAGACAGACAGGAGGATCACAGCAGAAAAAATGCCTTTGATAGTAAAGTGAGAACTTATTATCAAAATGAGTTACTTTGTGTCATTACATCCACATCAAAAGAAGGTATTTACCAAAATGTCTTATTTATCAAAGGAACTCATTTCAAAAATTTGAAGAAAATTAGGAAACACATGAGGGGAAATAGCTTTGATCCAGTTTGGTGTTTCTAATTGTGAAGAATTGGCACCGAAAAATTGACACAGTCATTGATGAACCCTGGAATAATTCTGTGATTTAAGAGAAGTGAACCCTGGAATAATTCTGTGATTTAAGAGAAGTGAACCCTGGAATAATTCTGTGATTTAAGAGAAGTGAACCCTGGAATAATTCTGTGATTTAAGAGAAGTGAACCCTGGAATAATTTCTGTGAAATAGATTTAAGGATGGTTGAACTTCAGAAGTATCTCCTTTATTGAAGAAGCAAAGAATACAACACACACACTCTCTCTCTCTCTCTCTCTCTCCCTCTCTCTCTCTCCCTCTCTCTCTCTCCCTCCCTCCCTCCCTTGCTGGTGAAGGGGAGCATGAAAGTTTTAATCAGAATGTAAACCAACTATTCTGAGTAATATATAACAGAGTAGCTTGTTTGTGTGGAGATGTCAGTTTTAGGCTCTTCTGCTAATGTCAACTTTAACTTCATTTAATTGGGATGTTATTAATTTTCCCCTGCCAGACACAAAATAATCCCAACTGATTATAGTAATGTGTCAGTTTAGTTTATGTAATACGAAAACCTCATTGAAAGGGGTTGGAGAAAGCAAATTCATCCAATGAACTTTTTCTTTCTTTATTTAAATTTTTTCTTTTCAACACCCTATTTCATGACCTTAAAACTGTCGGAATGGAAAGAATTAAGTAAAGTTGGCAATCTGTTCTAAATTCTTAAATACAAGGAAAAGACATCATTTTGATACAACAAAGACATATGTAGATTTTGATAAGACTACAATCATTTCACCCAACACCAAAATAATCTAAGTCAAACAGTCAACAGTGTACAGTGTTGATAACGACTGATGGCTGGCTGTTATTACTTGTAGCATTTAATACGACAGACTAATACAAATTGATGCTGCATAGAAATGGGTGAGAGAAGAATGTCAAATTTATCTCAAATGTGTTCAGTAAACAAAAAAAAAAAAACAAAAAAAAAAAACATCATCTCAATGTTGAAGTAAATGGTTCTTAAAAAGTATTTTGTTGTCCAATTTCTTATAACTCTCCTCATACTCACACGCATTTAACCATGTCAGACTTGGGCCCCTCTGTCTAACTTTACTCTCCACCTGGATTCCTGAGCAAAAAAGTAACTAGTTGCATATATAATTCAATAGTAACAATTGCATGCAAACTAATGGACAGAATCAGCTGCATCTTCTTTTTCTATGAGTGCTGTTCATTAATTACCAATTTAGCAAGATTCCAGCAGAGATGACATTCAACTTAGTCTTGCTACAGCAACAATACAGCTTGACAGGGTTAATCAGATTCTTTCCTTAATTTAAAATCTAATTTTCTTTGTTGTTCCCAAACAATGCTATAAAAAGAAATTACCATTGAACTTCAATAGGACCAATTAGTTCCAAATTTTAAGCAACCCAACAAAACAAAAAGAGAAAAACAATAATAATGAACCATAAGTTAACTCTTCAATTTGCATAATCAATTTCATTAAACTTCTTAAACTAAAGGTTCTTCACCCAATGATCCATAACAGTTTGAAGAGAAAAATCAATAACTCAACATTCAGATAAATTCCTGCAATTTTTTTTGTTTTTTAACTTTTTCTCCACCCATCAACTTTGGACTCTGCTTTTGGACAATTAATAGCTCTGCTCCATTTTTGACTGCAACTATTTCTTGTACAACCTGCCTTCATTGTATTCAGTTGTAGAAACTGCATGGAAACCCATTTTCCTAAGCTTCACACCAAACATTACTGGTAGTTATTATTATTATTATTATTATTATTAATATTATTATTATTAAGGTAGCAAGTTGGCCAAATCATTAACACGTTGGACAAAATGCTGCCAGGCATATTGTCCATCTTTATGTTCTTAGTTCAAATTCCACCAAGGTAAACTTGGCCTTTCATCCTTTCAGAGTCAATGAAATAAGTACCAGTGACACACTGGGGTCTATGTAATTGACTTAATCCTTTCCAAAAAAAGAAAAAAAAATCAAACCTTGTATCTATAACAGAAAGGATTATCATCATCAATTATTATTATTATTATTATTATCATTATTGTTATTATTATTATTATTATTATTATTATTAATCACATCAAAGACTAACTAGTTCCAACTAATGAACTGAAAATGGAGCCTGTATGTAATTGCTTGACTCTCACTCTACTATCAACAAAAAACAAAATGGATGCACATTGGCTAATGTAATCTTAGATGTAGTATGACTGGTGAAAGATGAAATAGTTACAGCTGAAATATCTTTTATCATAAGTCTTTTCAATGAAGGGCTGACATAGGACTAAACAACAACTTTCCCTATTCATCCATATTTGTTTATTAAAAACCTCTCTCTCTCTTATTTGAGACTCTGTTCTTTAACAGCAAATATCAACAATTACAATCATCTACTGAACTGCATAACCTCAATTTCCATACAAATATTTTCAGTTTATTGTGTAGGTTTCTATAAAGCCAAGGAGGGAAAAATTGTATGGTTTAATTCTTTATTTTGAATAGCAATAGTTTCTCAATAAGTCTGAAAACTTATCTTGAATATATTTCATACTATTTTTGTAAGTAAATACCCTCAATACTCTCTCAAAGTATTTGTTAACAGATTGGTTTGTTCAGATATCATCAATCATGACTGATAAATATTAATTTATTTTTTTATACAGATTCTACAAACAGGTTTTTATCTTTTACTCTTTTACTTGTTTCAGTCATTGGACTGCAGCCATGCTGGAGAACTACCTTGAATGGTTTTAGTTGAGCGAACTGACCCTGATACTTATTCTATTAGTCTCTTATGCTGAACTGCTAAATTACAGTGAAGATGTAAGCAAACCAATACCAGTTGTCAGATGGTGGCGGTGGTGGGAGGGCGACAAACAGAAAGACACACACCACATTAATGTGTGCGAATGTGTGTGTGAGAGAGAGAGACACACACACACAGGCTCAAGACATATTTAGATAGCGTACAAAATACAATTTACAGAATACAGAAAAAAAGAGAATAAAAGAACAAGAATTATGCAGTCTTATCTCAACAGCTGTTTCAAGAAGGCTATAACTTATGTAGTAACCACATTCATATGTAATGTGTGTATGGTGACACAGGTGTGCGTCCTGTTACAATTCTCAATTATATTGTTAAAATTAAGACCCACTTCTCAAAAGCAAAGTGGAAAATACAATATGTTTCTTTCAATTTTTCTATGAAAACCACTCATAAGGCTTTGGTCACCCACGGCTATTGTAGAAGAAACATGCACCTAAGGTGCCATGCATTGGCACTGAACTCAAAACTGTGTGGTTGAGAAACAAGCTTCCTAACGACCCAGCCATGCCTGGTTAAGTTATCTTTTATGTCTTATCTTTTACTTGTTTCAGTCATTAGGCTGTGGTCAGGCTGGAGCATCACGAAGGGTTTAGTTGAACAAATTGAGCCCAGTACTTCCTTTTTATTAAAAAAAAAACACCTGGTATTTATTCTTTGGATCTCTTATGTTGAACTCCAAAGTTACAAGGACGCAAGTTCAAACCAAGATTGGTTGTCAAGTGGAGGTGTTGGGGATTCACACACACACACACACACACACACACATATATATATATATATATATATACATACATACATACATACACACACACACAACCTTTGTGACAGACCATGCCTGTCTTTTGCTGGGCTCAAATCTCATGGAAACTCATGAAAACGAACGCATGAAAAGCGGACCCATGGAAAACGAACCTCCAATTATTCTGCCCATATGTTTGTACACACTTTTCAATGCAATGTAAGCCAGAAGGTTTGCAAATCTAACGGAAGCTTCAAAAAACATTTTTAAGATCCACAAAGACAAGAACTTATCTTGGTGGTCCAAGATAAGCAATCTATGTAGGTGTCTTTTCAAAACATTGTCTGGTTTAAAAAGCCACAACAGACACCATGATGGTTCTGAGGTGCAAGTACAGGAGGTGGTCAAACTCTGCATATATATATATATATATATATATATATATATACACACACACACACACACACACACACACACACACACATACATATATATAACATGACTAAAAGAGCTATTAATAATTTCAAGCTATTGTGATACTTGATATTTATAATATATACCGTCTTTCAGCAATCTTTCAGGCTCTGTTTATGCATTTATATATATATATATATATATATATATATATATATATATATATATATCAATTTAAATACACAACTGAAAGAGCTAGTAATAGTTTCATGTTATGATGCTTGATTAGGTATATTTATAAAATACACCATATATCTTAAAGCAATCTTTATATATATTTCAAAAACACCCACACACTTGTCCCACCGCTACCACATGTCTTTATGCTGGTCCCTCATCATGCATGACAGCCAGTGTTGGCTTGTTTATGTCCCATAGCTTATAAGTTCAGCAAGACCACTAGAATAAGTACAAGGCTAAAAAGAAAAAAGTTACTGGGGTCAATTCATTTGACTAAATCTCCAGCATGGCCACACTCCAATAACTGAAACAAGTAAAAGATGTTTCAATCCTTATATTCTCCATCGATGCAACAATCAGATGGGGTAACTGTTAAATCTGAAAATATTTAAAAGAAAATAATAAGAACAAGAGCACTCAGAGAGCGCAAATGTCCACCAAGGCAACACCAATGTCCTCTCAACGATTAGCCAGAGATGATCTTTGAAATGAGAATATCTGAAATAAACTCGACTGCTCTCACAAACGAGAATACTAGAAATGAACCTGACCGCTCTCAAAAATTAAGTTTAAAAAAAAAAAAAAAAGGAAAAATAATCCAGAATCCTTGACCGGTACAGGATCAATCCCAAAATCTAATCAGTTCATGCCAGTCATGATGCCAAACATCCCTGAAAGTTTCATCCAAATCCATCCAGCAGTTATTGTGACATCTTGTCCATGGAAAACAAACAAACAAACATGACTGAGAACAATACCTCTGCTTTCGCTAAGGCGGAGTTGATATTAGAAAATTATCTTGCTTATCATTCAAGTATAATTAATGTGATAAACATATGCCAAAATTGTAGAGCTGTGAATTCGTGCTTAAAAATATCTAATATTATATATCCTGACAGAAACAGCTTCACAAGCACTGGTGTTTGTATTAAAAATGCACCCAATACACTTTGTGAAGTGGCTGATCAACAAAGGCATGATAGAGATCAAAAGACCCATAATCTTATCTAGGACAATTTCTCTTTAGTGCTACTGATAGGATATAAAATGCACTCCAGTACACACACCAAAGTGGTTAGTGCTATGAAGATTGTCCAGCTATAAAAACCATGTTAAGACAAAAATGGATAAATAAGCCATGGTCTGAAGGCTATGCCTAGGATGGTCCTATAAAGAGGATGAATGACTCTTTGTAGAACAAATTAAAACAGTGATGAACCTGTCTGACCCATGCCAATATGGAAAAATAGATGTAAAATGAAGGTGTGTGTATTAACTGCTGGTAGGACATCATATTTTGTTATACAACGATAGTATACTTACAAGCATATTAAAGGTTCACGAGTCAAGACTATGTCCCATCTATGTTAGCAGTGCAAGTCAGTCACTTTTTAAGGTTATCTCTACAGATTTTCTATAGAAATTAGAGCCAGTACTGAAAGTTACATTTCATATATGAAAACATCTAATGTAAACAATGCAACTGAAGGCAGAAAATTAGGTGATGGGTGTATATGCATATTTCAGGAGTTCTTGTTCCTTCATCAGTACCACATCCAACCCATTAACCATCCACAAATTTATTGCTTAAATAGCCACTAAATATAATGGTGTGACATTATTAGATATACCAATTTTACATATTAAACATATTCCTGACAGCTGGTACATACACATCAATGACTTGTGGAGCCACTGTATTTCATTATGCAACCATAATATACTTTAATCACATTATTTACATACATATATATGCTTAAATGAAACACTGTAGCTTTCAGTACTGGCTCTCATGTTTCTATTCTGTACAGATAACATTAAGTCATCATCATCATCGTTTAACGTCCGTTTTCCATGCTGGCATGGGTTGGATGGTTTCACAAGATTGGCAAGCCAGAAGGCTGCACCAGACTCCAATCTGATTTGGCAGAGTTTCTACAGCTGTGTGCCTTTCCTAATGCCAACCACTCTGAGAGTGTAGTTGGTGCGTTTTATGTGCCACTGGCATGGGGGCCAGTCAGGTGGTACTGGCATCAACCACGCTCGAATGGTACTTTTCACATGTCACTAGGATGGGAGCCAGTCAGGGGGCACTGGTATCAACCACATTCGCATGGCGCCTTTTACGTGCCACTAGCATGAGGAGCCAGTCAGGCGGCACTGGCATTGACCCATGCTCAAATGGTGCTTATTACATGCTACCAGCATGGGTGCCAGTCAGGCAGCACTAGCCATGATTACGATTTTGATTTCACTTGATTCAACAGGTCTTCTCAAGCACATATTGCCTGACGATTCAAGGGTACTTTTAAATGAGCTGGTTACGCAACACTGGCATCGGTCACGGCTGTGATCTCACTTTATATTATATAGATACATACATATGTATATATTCAACTGTTATAATTAATTCAGTTTCATTTATATATTCATTTTAAAACTAATTCAAGTCATGTAAAACAGAATTAAAAAGACATACAAATGAAAATTTTTAGACGGCAGGAAACAAATTAAAAAATATTCACCTTTCACACAACCTTACCAGAAAAAAGAAATTGAGTAGGTGGTTTTGTAAAAGAACAAAATCTTTGATAGCCATATTATTTTTAGATTGCCTTATTCAATTTCAGTAACGAATCTTAAAAGAAGTGCTTAATATTAAATCAAAAGGAAATGATAACAACTGGGTCATTACAACTCCAAATTAAATATAGCTGTTATTAGATCTCCCAAAAGTCAAATTCATTTCATATCTGGGTGGGGGTCAACAAAAGTAATACCAATAATAATACCAGTAGAATTCTTAGAATTCTAAGCAACTTTCATTTAACTCTTTCTTCAAAACTCACAGCTTTCAGTCTTGGCTACAATAAAAGTTGTGGGAGGTGAGGGAGGGAGTGATGAATGTTATTTAGGCAGAAAACAATGAATTAGATATGTCTTTCACAAAAAGTTATACAGACCTAGTGGCGTAAATACACAAAGAAGTCCTGAAAAGTTCCTGGCTTTGGGTAAAAGAAAATACAGGAGGATCAGTTAATTATGATTTTATTCAACATATTCCTCCTCTCAGATTCATACACTTATTGCAGCAGTCCTTCAGTTTTTCTAAGCCCAGTAAAAGAACTTAGAAGGTTGGGTCTCCAACCAGGCCTTTTGTGATACCCTAAAAATCAGGAACTTTTCAGTACCCTCTCAAGTATGTATGCATGCATGTATGTATGTGTGTATATATATATATATATATATATATATATATAAATACATGTATGTATGATGATGGACTCCCCTGTCATTAGACAACATATGAGGTTCAACAATTTCTTACTGAACAACTACTCAGATGATTTGCTTCCATCAGATTGACATTACCTGTACAGGTGCAACAGATGTCACATGTCAGATGTCGAAATGATCGCAGAGCAACGTGAAATGAAGTGCTTTGCTCAAAAACACAACGTCCGGTATGGGAATCGAACCCATGATCTCGCAATCGTGAGTGAAACACCTTAACCACTAAGCCATGCGCCTTCACGTGTGTGTGTGGAATAGTTTTATAAGACATTCATTTGATATATATATATATATATATATATATATATATATATATGAGTATACATATGTATATTCATACATACATGTGCCTGCATAAATGAGATTGCACCTAGAAAGTTATCCTCCAAGGCACAAGTTCAGGCAAAGTTGTTTACAGAAGACCAGAAGTCGCCCATGCATACCCATGAATGCATATATGTACATTGTAGAAAACCATAAAATTGTGGAATCCATCTCAAAACAACATCTTGTTTAGACAAACAGTGCTACAAAACTACAAAGTATGGCTGTAACAAATGAAAAATGGATGCTAAAGGGAGCAGAAATAGTCTAGTTATTTGGATTCTTTTATTGGTGTCAGTTGCCAGGAATCCCAAAGTATCCATAGAGTTTATATGAAGAGATGAACAAGGGAAAATGGATTGAACAATATTATTTTAAATTACTACAATTCTTTCCATATATCATGACATCAAAGGACTTATTCAAAATAATCACCTGAAGAAACACATTTTACACCTTTGATGGGTGGTAGTGATCTGCAATATGTTAATTATGTCTTCTCACTAATCTACTACAGGTGTAACAATTTGTAGAAATGATTGTAGGGATTTGAAATGAAGAATGTCATTCAAACCATTTTCTCTTTTTCATCTCTTTATGTAAACTCTATGGATACTTTGGAATTCCTGATGTATATCCAAATAAGAGTATTCCTACCGTATGATGACATCTGGTAGCCAAAAGCTGTGGATGAGCTTCAAATAGCATACAAGGTTCTTACCCAAATTTTATTCAAATATGTATTTGAGACAGATAAACAGAGAGCGTGTGTGCTTGTGCACAATTTTATCCCAATCACAGGTCCGTTCTGTTTCTAGTGAGACTGATAATGGTATCAAGGGACATTGTGAAACCCATTTCACTTTACTCATCAATGTTTACATCGTTTGCTGATATACATTGTAGGCACAAGCATGACTGTGCAGTTATGAAGTTTGGTTCCCAGCCACAAGGTTTCATTTCCAGTTCAAAACCACTACATGGCATCTTGGGCAAGTGTCTTCTACTAAAGCCCTGGGCCAACTAAAGTTTTGCAAGTGGATTTAGAAGATGGAAACTGAAAGAAGCCCATTATATATATATATATATATATATATATATATATATAATTTGATTCTATTTAGCCATAGTGATACAAATAATCAGTTGCAAGAATTCAATATATGAATTTTACACATTAGTAAGGTCTACTAGTAAAGAGATGTAAATTGTTAAAATTTCTCCACTCCAGACTGACACAATAGGTGAATACAGAGAATAATATTGATAAACTAATGACAAAAGAACAGGAGTACATGATGACTTTCATTAGTCTACATCTGTTTCGATAGCTCTGAGAAGGCTATGAGATGTCACACTGGCTTTCAGCTCTTGAACACACAGTTTTCAGAAACAGATGTAAGGTAATGAAAATAACATAACTCCTGCTGTCATTCATTTATTAATATATCATAGACAAAATGCAGCAAGCTGACAGAATAGTCATGTCAGGCAAAATGATTACACTCATTTCATCCATCCTTACATGCTAAGTTCAAATTCCAAAGTTGACTTTGCCTTTCATCCTTTCAGGTTCAATGAAATCATTACCAGTTATGCAATGGGGTCAATGTATTCAACTTACACTTCCCCAAAAATTGCTATCCTTGTGCTAAAATTTGAAACCAATATATCATAGACACACAACACATAGATATAAATACATATTGGTTATATATATGCACACACACACACATCTTATTTTGTAGATATTATATATACATTAAAAACAGTGACTCCGTTATATATATATATATATACTCTTTTAGTCTTTTACTTGTTTCAGTCATTTGACTGTGGCCATGCTGGGGCACCGCCTTTAGTCAAGCAAATTGACCCCAGGACTTATTCTTTGGAAGCCTAGTACTTATTCTATCGGTCTCTTTTGCTGAACCGCTAAGTTACGGAGATGTAAACACACCACCATTGGTTGTCAAGCGATGTTGGGAGGACAAACACAGACACACAAACATACACACACACATACATGTGTGTATATATATATATATATATATATATATATACATACATATATACGACGGGTTTCTTTCAGTTTCCGCCTACCAAATCCACTCACAAGGCTTTGGTCGGCCCAAGGCTATAGTGGAAGACACTTGCCCAAGGTGCCACGCAGTGGGAATGAACCCGGAACCATGTGGTTGGTAAACAAGCTACTTACAACACAGTCACTCCTCCTTTATCTTTTTAGTCATTTGACTGTGATCATGCTGGAGCACTGCCTTTAGTCAAACAAACTGACCCCAGGACTTATTCATTGTACTTATTCTATTGATCACTTTTGCCAAACCACTAAGTTACGGGGACATAAAACACCATCATTGGTTGTCAAGCAATTGTGGGGGGACAAACACAGATACAGACACACATACACACATATATATACACACACACACAGACACATTTATCAATTTGTGTTGCAAGATTCCCCATGTGAAATTGTGTGTTGTAACAGATATTGTTGTATTTCGAGATGGTCATTTTTTTTTTTTTTTTTTTTTTGCCAAATAAACACACACGCTATATATTTGTTCTTTCACTCATTTATCTTTCACTCATTTATAAGTGGACCAAGAGCACACATGAAGATGGAAAGTGTC